>NC_084975.1:29818608-29916123 GCF_963691925.1 Scomber scombrus | reverse complement strand
TGAAGAAATATGTGACTATATGTGATTTGAAATTACGCTCCTACAAGTCAAAGAAGTATGGAGGTCTATAATGGTAATAGTATACTGTAGGAGTGACTGATGTGTGTCCATAGCTTTATATGATGTTGCGAGTCAGAACGATGTAGAGGCGTCTTCTTTTTAATTTGATTTAGTGTGTTTTTTGTGTGATCTGTAAACCCTGTCATTACAGTGTGAGCAGTAGAAATAGTAGCAGTGATAGCTTTTTCTTTTTTTAAATGTAATGCTGGCAGGGAGAGGGGGGGGGGCAGTGAGTGTAGTGAGTGGGCTGTGAATGAGTGGAAGTGCTTGAGTGAAGGGTGTTTAAACAGGTTTTACTACCTCAGATTTTTCCAGCTGATCAATGTGTTGAGATTTGAGCACACTCCACAGAGAAGATGTGTCATCACCTGTGGTGCTAAAAACTCTCTCAGACGGGACACTAGTGCCTGGGATGGGATTATTTTGGAAGTGTTTCCACAGTACCTTATTGCCATTTTCAGGCTTTTCACTAAGCTGTTACTGCAACATACATATCGGTCAGGAGGACATTAAAAATCTCTCATCACTCACTTTGTTTATCATTGCTCGCTGTGACGTTAGTTTCCCGTATGACTGATGAACCCCTGGGAAATAAAACTGTTGTGAATGAGGTGTTTCTTCAATCCAGAGCATTAGTGGAGGCACACACACACACACACACACACACACACACACACACACACACACACACACACACACACACACACACACACACACACACACACACACACACCGACAACACAGAGGGTAGAGTCGTGTGTGGCTTTTTAGTTCAGGTGCATCCGGGCAGAAGAAAACAGCAATGTTGCTAGCCGGTGGCAAAGACAAACACACACACACACACACACACACACACACACACACACACACACACACACATACACACACACACACACACACACACACACACACACATGAGTGAACCCTCAACCACATTATCCACCTCCATTGACTCTAAAAGCTTCTTATTCGCCTCATTAAGTCTACAGTGATACAAAGTAACCACACCAGACGCTGCTTACAACCACATACACATACATACAGAGAGAGGTGTGTGTGTGTGTGTGTTTGTGCGTGAGTGCGTGCGTGCGTGTGTGTGTGGGCACGCATGACTATAAGGAAAGTGGAGAAAAGGAGTGGGGGGGGGGGACACTGAAGCACAGAAAGATGTGTGCACAGCCACAGCCCTCGGGACAGCTGCTTAGACAGTAGACAGACATTACTAGTCAAGCGCATCACAGATTTGACTGCAGGCTAATAGACAGGCTGAATGCAGGTTGGCTGCTCTGAACTGGCAGATAAGTGTGACCTCCAGGTAGAAAATAAAAGCTAGCAGAGTTTATTTAATGCCTTCCTCCACACAGAGGGGTTCATAAACTGCTTTTGGTCTGCACCCAAAGTCGCCATCAAATTGAAAGCTGAAAGTGTGACTGATTCATGTGAGAAGTACATGACTACAATCAGGGATCTTTAACTGATGCAATGTCTGGCTAGCTGCCATGTGTCAAACAAGAAGCCATTTTGGAAGCCAAAAAATGTGTCCTTGTACTATTCATTGAAGAATGCGAATAGGTAAGACTACCTACCATTATTAGAGTGCATTGATGTAAATAGGTAAGTAAAGCTCATGCTGAGGACACATCATTAGCCACCGCTCTCTGCAGGGAGCACTTAGATCCAGGTGAGTGGCCACTCGATACCTCCAAGGCATCTGTGTGCGTGTGTGTGTGAATGTGTGTGTGTGTGTGTGTGTGTGTGTGTGTGTGTGTGTGTGTGTGTGTGTGTGTGTGTGTGTGTGTGTGTGTGTGTGTGTGTGAGTGAATGTGTGTGTGTGTGTGTTTGTGTGGTGTGTATGAGGTGGGGAGGACAATGAAGCATGCAGCTAGCAGCAGGGATTGGGGTGAATGAGTCGAGGTGAGGGGTAATTGTGCAAAGATTTGGCTAAAATGTGTCAAATTCAAAATCATCTAAATTTTATAGTGTATACTGTTTTTATACTACAGTTTGATTTCTGCTACTAAAAAAATACATTTCTGCTTTCAAGCGTTTGTTTTCCCACATCATGCAATGTGGCTTTTACACAAAATGTGTAATAATAAATAATCCAATACTAATCTTTATATTTAAAGAAGCAGGAGAATGCTTATACATGAAATGCTGATGGGTAGGCAGTGAGACAGCACAATGCTGCCTTGTTCATAGTGCGAGCTAAGGAGACAGAAAGGGGACAAACCTTGCCGACAGGTGGGCTCTTCTATAGGCCATCCAATAGGCAGGTGGGGATGGGGGAGAGCGGAGGAGAGAATGGGCACGGTTAGTAAAACGTAGTGTGAACGTGGTGTGTGTGTGGGGGTTGGGGGTGTGGGGGGGGGGGGCAAAACGCTGATTTATACCTTGATAGTGAACAAAACATGAAGCAAGATTCAAGACTGGTCATTTCTTGTTATCAGTATTGTAGATTAGTGCACTGTCATCTAGCAGAGGTATTTTATAGTGAAACCTTTATTAAATTGAATGTGAGAAAATCAAAAGACAATTTTTGAATGACGTGACACTTATTTATGTGGTGCTGGTTTGACCTATGTAAAACTAAACAGCACTTTCTCCACTGTCAGCAGCCGCGTAGCTACTTGAAGCTGATTTGTTAATATAGCCAGTTAAAGCCTACAGTGATGGACACAAAAGGGATTTTTTTTAACACAAAGGGAGAAGAGCTGGTGAATGAGGGAAGCAAGATGGTGGTTGGGGCCGTAACTTTTACCAACGGTGTTACCACAAGAAGAGAGAGAGAGAGAGAGAGAGAGAGAGAGACAAAGGAGAGTGTAAAGTGTTATTGGCATATCAAAGTAAGGGTTACAGTCGGTATGCTAATTGGATACTGGCCCCTGATTAGGACCAATGAAAAGGGGAGACAACATGCTGAGTGTGGCTCTTTGTGCGCACACACGGCGCGTGTTTGGTGCAGACATACATATTGTTTGTGTGTGTGTGTGTGTGTGGGTGTGTGTGCGTGTGTAAGAGAGAGAAAAGAGAGAGTGTGTCTACATGTGTTTGAGACGTGAGGCCTCACGCTGTGAAATCTAGACTGAGGTGATTAGTAAAGCATTAGTGGCTGCATGCAACACTCAGAACATGCTGTCAAGGACCTTATTTAGTGGCACGCGCGTGTGTGTGTGTGTGTGTGTGGTTTTGGTGGGGATATGCTGAAAATGTCAAGGTGTGGAAGGAGGACAGTTTTGCAAGGTATTTGCACTCTTAATCAGGTTTTAAGATTTCACACACAATTAGTTCAAGGTTACAGTGAGAGATTTTTATAGAACTGTATTAAAAAATAATCACTAAATGTATACAAAGGCAGCCAGCCACTTCCAATAGCAACTTAATACACATGTGTCATACATATTCATACATGTGTGTTGAACTAAATCTACATTCAACATATCAACAGAGACACTATAATGGAAAGCTGCCTTTTGATTACACATTGTCCAAACTGGGAGACATAGTAACACATACACACACGTCAGGTTTTATATAGAATCCTGTCTTCACCTCACACTATCACACAGAAGAAGGAATTTCTTTATGACATGCGGTCGCAGAGCAAAAAACAATAAAGCCTACCAACTGCTGCAGTGTAGTCAAAGGAGGCATGCATACACACACATATACACACACACAAATACACACGTAAATAGAATGAGAGGATGTAGGGGGGGATTACAAAGACAAAACAAATGGAGACAAATGGAGTGATGATGAGAGATTAACCTACAAGAGCTACTGTATTCACTCATTGAGCTTGCTTCTTAAGCCTTAGTGATGATAATAAATACCGTTTTTTTTAATTCACTCTACAATAAGAGGTTATGTAAACAGCTACAATATAAATGTGAACAGGTGATGTACACCTTGTTCAAAAAATGGTGACATGTTTACTGCACAGCCATGAGTGTGATTACTGTGTTTCTGTCTAAATGAGCTTTTACACGCAGAGATAAAAACACAGCTCAAGTTTACTGTCATCCCTCTTTTTCTATGCCGCCCTTCACCACCCTCGGCTCTGCTTCTTCCTCTTTTTTTCTGTCGTCTCTCATCTCTCCGCTCAACTCCCCCCCTCCACTCTCTCTCTTTCTCCCACCCCAAGTGTGCCCAGCCAAAAACACAAATAAATACTTTCTACATTCTCTTCTCATCTCCACTTCTTCGAGCCCTCCCTCCCTCTCCCACCTGCTCGGTAGTGTTGGGGGCTAGGAAAAAAAAACGGACTAACACGCGCGCACACACACACACAAATACACACACACGCATACACCAGATACCCAACCAAAACCTACATAGACAAAAATAGTTTTTCATGTAAAGACACACACAAACACACACGTACACACATATTGTAGAGACTGCTGAATGTGATGGAGTTTCTGCTCAATGAATGAGTTGTGAATCATCTTCTCTGATAATGAATCAAAGAACAGACAAAGTAACTATTCTGTTTCTATTCAATTTAATCATTTGTCTTCAAATACATACGTTGACGAATGGTCACTCATTACACTGGGTTTTTAAAGCATTTCTGTATGCAATTTGTATTTTATATTACATTTAAATGCACATACATGATGTAGACTGTATTTGCCCCAAGGCTTTTATCTTTACACGCTAAAAAACACCGCAAAAATTCTCAAATGGTGAGCTGATACCTGAGGCAAAAACAGAGAAGTCCATTTCTCTCTCTCTCTCTCCCTTTCTCTCCTGAGTGTGTTAGCGATAGACTGAGGCTGTGTGTGTATGTGTTAGTGTGTGTGTGTGTGTGTGTGTGTGTCAGCACAATCAGTGTACCGACATTATTCAATGATCGGTACCAATTTGTAGATAATGTATTTCACATTTAGGGGCTTATCTAACCTAATATCCTGTAGCTGCTGTTGTAACACTAACACTATGGAGCAGAAGCTACAGGTGCCATTTTTTGGGGGGTAAATTTGGGGCTCCCTGTGAGAAAAAACAACATAACACTCGTTTAACCATTACCACCACAAAAAGGTTGAAGCCACAAGCCAGAAAAAGTCAATACTGCAGATCAGCCCAAACAATCTAGCCATCAGCTAACCAATTACATGAGCTGATCACAAGCACAGTATTGCACACACAACTAGCTATAGATCAGTGCCATTACATGACAATACAGTGTGTCCTGTATATTAATTCTGAGCGCTGCTGCTAACACTTCACACAATCATTAATGTCAATGGGCTACTAATGATTTTCACTCTAACGCTGTGCAAGCACGATAATACTCTACATTATTGCGGAATCGATTTGAGTCATTGAATAGTACATCATATCCCAGAAACCTCCCTCTCCTCGTTTTTTAAAGGACATCTATGTGAGAGGTGCTGTTGTAAGAGTAGTGTGGCTCATTTAAGGAATAGGGTGAATTGTGACGGTGACGGTGGATTGGAGCGGAGCTTAAGAAAAGGCTGGCAATAAGTTGCTGATCTGGCAGTAAATATACAGCATCGGCTACGGTGCATCACTTAATAAATGCTGCAGCTTCTCAAGACAAAGAAAAATCTTGACTGAGGTTGCTTACTTGACCAGGCTCACTTAAGGTGGACTGAGCCTTTAAGGTGGATCAGCCTATTCTCAATTTTAGTGTCAATCTGCTCCTAAACAGAGAATGGAGAAATGCTCGGCTGCTGAGTCTCTCCCGTGTTTTGCTCAGCCTACCCCCCACCACTGCCCCCAAAGCACTCAACCCAGAGGAAACACTGCAACACCCTGTAAAGCCCAATAATGGATTCAGAGCTAGTGTATGCAAAATCTGCCAAAAATGATGAGCAAACCAAGAGGGAAAGAAACTCAACTGTTAATTTCCTTTTTTTCCCTTCAACCTTCTTGCATGATTTCTCCTTGCCTCCTATTGTGCTCTCTCTCTCTCTCTCTCTCTCTCTCTCTCTCTCTCTCTCTCTCTCCTCTCTCCTCTCTCTCTCTCTCTCTCTCTCTCTCTCTCTCTCTCTCCTCTCCTCTCTCCTCTCTCTCTCTCTCTCTCTCTCTCTCTCTCTCTCTCTCTCTCTCTCTCTCTCTCTCTCTCTCTCTCTCTCTCTCTCTCTCTAGCTCCTGTCTGTGCCTCCAGAGCAGGGCAATGACCACATGGTGTTTTAATTAACTTGTGTGCTGTGTTAGAGCCATGGCTAGCAGAACACACAGAGAAATGTGGACTATACCATCACAGTGAAGCAGAAACTATACGGGGAGAACCACTGTCATTTAAGGATGTCTCCTTTACATATTAACAAGGGCAGGTCTTAACCTAGTGGTTCCATGTAGTCATTTATGTGGCTTGTTAAGTCAAATACTATGGCATGCATTTTATTTATGACTGTGCACTTGTGATCTGATCACACAAGAAACATGTTAGGAAGTAAAACCAGGAGTAAAAGATCTACAGTCAAAGAGAGAAGGTGAAAGATGGCAGAGGAAATGTGCATCTTTTTTTTTTATCTCGTCATTTTCTCACCATCAAAACTCATACACCATATAAAGTCTCTCTCTCTCTTCAGTATGTGCACCCTTCTTCATGAAAAGATGGGGGTGGGGAGGGTTGTAGTAAATGTAAGACTAAGAACTGTGCAAGCTCTTAAAAATAATGTGCCTCAATTTCATAATTAATCTGCGCTAGGCTTTCACACAATTAGCACGTTAATTAACCCCAAAACTGCCACTACTGTGTGGGGATGTGTGTGTGTGTGTGTGTGTGTGTGTGTGTGTGTGTGTGTGTGTGTGTGTGTGTGTGTGTGTGTGTGTGTGTGTGTGTGTGTGTGTGTGTGTGTGTGTGTGTGTGTGTGTGTGTGTGTGTGTGTGTGTGTGTGGGTGTATGTGGGGGTTGGGGGATGCAGAGAAAGTGAGGAGAGAGCGAGAGATAAAGCGGAGAGAAGGAGAAGTTATCTACCAGACAGGGAGGAGAAACTGTGATAACACCGGGAGAAACGACAGAATGAAGGGCAGATTACTGAGGATGGAGGGGTGGAGGTGAGAAGTGAGAAGCGGAAGGAGATCAAAGAGGGGTAGAAGGTGAAGTGTGGTGGAGGAGGGGAAAAAAGTGAAAGAATGAAAGGGACGTGTTTGAGTATTGCAGTGCAGATTTTGAGAAGACTAACAGAGAGCAACAGTAGGTAGTTACCTATTGTAACCACGCAACTGCAACGACACGCGCATGGTGGTAGGTCTTGCACGCGGAGGCTGTGCGGGCATCTCCACGCACACCTGCTGTTTTGTTCATGTGCAGCAGTGCAATGTGCAAGGGAGCTGAGTGAATAAGGTGAATATGGATCAGCAGGTATAGTGATTATTAAATACTCTCTCAGCCAGTCACATCACTGGTCTCATAGCTCTGAAACTGTTGTGCCAATCACAGTTAAACGTGATGATGAAAGTTCAACAAACACACATCACCACAAATGTCCAATCAAAGACAGATGGAGGTTTTTTCGATGCAGACTGACTGACTGACTTTCCTGCTTTTAACCACATTAAACTGTATGTTCTGTGCTTAAAATATATTAAGGATTTATCTGTTGTTGAAACAAGTCTGCGGCAAAGTCTAGGACCAGATTTCTACCAAAACAAAACTGTCTTTGTGCTGCTTCATTTGAATGATTTCCACCCGTTTGTGCATCTTTTCCCACCTGTGCACCATGCTGTGCTGGTCACCAACATACCACACAGACACACAGCGCGGGTTTCAAGGTCAGGGAAATACCAAACAGTCAGGGCGCTGCTTGCGTTGCTCGTGGCGCCTACACAAAAATAAGGCCCCTTGTGTGTGTTCTTTCAATTTCAAGTGTGTGGCGCATGTGGGAAAGTTTGTACCTATGTTAGTGCATTTCTGATTGTGCGTGTGTGAGAGTGTGTGTGCATGTGTGTGTGTTTTAAGAATGTGAAATGTCAGCACAATGTGTACCAATAATGTTCAGTGACAATTTACAGATAACACATTTTGGTGCACTCTGTCTGAGTGTGTGTGTGTGTGTGTGTGTGTGTGTGTGTGTGTGTGTGTGTGTGTGTGTGTGTGTGTGTGTGTGTGTGTGTGTGTGTGTGTGTGTGGTGAGGGCATGGGGGATTGAAGTAAAAGTTACTGTACCTCTCTTTCAACACTCTTCTAACAAGTGAGTACTAACACGGCAAGCATGCACGCACGCACGCACACACGCATTCGCACGCGCACACACACGCACACACGCACACACACACACACACCTCAGACTACATCAGTGACTGTGGGATTGCCTGTCAGGTCTGGCGAGTGGCTGGGGGGTTTGTACCCCAGAACAACTCATAGGTCCACCTCGTTAATCTCCATGACAACAGAGATGCTAAGGCAGCAAATTAGTACAGTGCAGAAAATAATGTCACAGGGGAAACAGACTCCAAACTGCAGAGGCAGTTTTTTAAGTTATTTGTGTTTAACTTCATTTTTAGTTAAACACAAACACACTCCACTTATAATTGGTGCATTCACATAATTCAATGACCTTACCTCAACCCTAAAAGTTAAACTTACCTCCTTATTATATATAATGGAAACAGCAGCTTGCTATAATACATACAACTGAAGATACACTTGTTGGTGCAATGTCTCAGTCATACACCTGAGTTTACACACTGTAATGGACTGCATTGTTCCAGGACTACAAATAGTATAACTGGGGGATGCCATATTCAACAAATGTATCTTTAATTGGAATTGGTGGCTTGGGTAAGTTTTCCACAAAAAAAAAATTAACTGATCATTGGTAAAGCTATGACAGTTCACTTTGTGTGTGCTCACTACCTCAGTGCCTGCTAAGCATGTTTTTTCTTATATATACATATATATTTATATATATTTCTTATATATAGTATATTGTGTTATACTGTATATATGGATATACCTGTAATTTATAAGTATAATTATCTGGTGTTGTAACATTATGTATGTTAGCAGCTGTGCCCTGAGCAAGAAGTATTCAAGTCTTAAAAGAAGGCTATAAAAGAACAATGGTGACAACCACAATACAAGTATTGATGGTTTAACTATTTTCAATAAACAGTATATACAGTATATGTGTATGTATGTATAATAGTATGTATGACTCTGACTCTCATCAGTGTTAATTTAGCACACCTGCAGCAGCATTAATGCTTCACAGGTTACTGTGAGAACTGGGGTGTGTGACTTCAGTGTTTTAAGTCTTATCTGTAATTTTGACTGTTTTCAAAAAAGTCCTTTTTACTAATCCTCAGAGGTGCAGGCGAGTGGTTAATTGCACAACAGCTGGTCCAGGCAGCCCACGAGTCAAAAAGAGCTCTTCATTTGACCTGTCTGTCTCACACCTCTGTGTGTGTGTGTGTGTGTGTGTGTGTGTGTGTGTGTGTGTGTGTGTGTGTGTGTGTGTGTGTGTGTGTGTGTGTGTGTGTGTGTGTGTGTGTGCGTGTGTGCGTGTGTGTGTGTGTGTGTGTGTTGCTCTGGCATGCTGCTGTGTCTGCTGGTGTTTTCAACTGAATGTGTGTGAGAAGAGCACAATGGCGATATTGGTGTCTTTACACCAGAAGACATAACCATGAGATGAGGCATTCACGATCAGTGGGAACACACTCAAATGCTGCATTTTACACCAGACACACACACACTTTGGTAATAATTAATAACAGAGAGAAAGAGCTGTGCCTCACTCACCGATCATGTGGTTCGCAGACCGTGAATCTGGATCTCCCTTTCTGTCTCAAACGTCATTTGGCATTTAATACACTGGTAGGTTCTTTTTCTGTAAGATAAAGACACACAAATATTAAAAACACACATTATCTAGCTGCTTATTCTGATTATTTTAATTGTTAAATACACACAAACACTGCTATGTTTCCAGGACATAAAATAAGTAATTCACTACTAATTATTCTAATTACTTCTAATTGTTTAAAATACAATGATATATTCCATTCAATAGAGCGTCGAGTGTACAAGGTGCATGTCATTTTGGTCATGTGGACATTTTTATAATAGTTGATCAGAGACAGGAGAGAGAGAGAGGAGAGAGAGACAGAGAGAGAGAGAGAGAGAGAGAGAGAGAGAGAGAGAGAGAGAGAGAGAGAGAGAGAGAGAGAGAGAGAGAGAAATTAATAAGGAAGGGAGTGAACAGGAAAAAGATTAAGGGAAGTAGCATTGAAACAGAAACACCAAATGCAGTAGGAAAGACAGGAGAGAAGGAATAAGATAGAGACAGAGCCAGAGAAACAAGGGTGAGAGACAGAGAAACAAAGAGAGAAAGAAGCAGAGGCTCTGCTTATCCATTCATAGCACACAGCGATCACTCATGCACAAACACATACAAAATACACAAAGGCCCCACTTCCACTATCTCTCTGCTGCTTCAGCCTGGCTACACACACACATACACACACACACACACACACACACACACACACACACACACACACACAAACACAAACACACAAAAATCCTACTTTGTCTGCTTTGTGCTGTTAGACTAAGCAGAAACAAAGGTGCAGGTAAGACAGAGGATCCCTGGAAACTGCCTCCAACACACACACACACACACACAGACGCACGCTCACTTCCAAGTACACACTCTCGCACACATAGACACGCGGCAGGTCCCGGGGAGCCTGACTGTCAATATCAAGTAGAGCGAACAGCTCCCACAATGCCTCAGCACGCCCCAGCCGCAGGACCCAGTGGGGCTCAGCTGACACACACCGACGTGCACACAAGCACACGTATGCAGGCTGCAGACACAAAAGCAGCAACACGCACCGACACTTCACACACATACGCACACGGCTCACGCAAACGTACAGTTGAGTGGGATTTTTGAGTGTACTGCCCTCCAGAAAATTTCTCATCTGTTAAATGCATTTTAACCCATTTAAATGAGTGTCAATATCGGCCAAAAATGATATTGCATTATGCAGATTTTATTGATATTCATGATGCAAAACTAATTTTGTATTTTTGTGTATATGAGCAGATACTTTTTTTTTTACATCAATGTACATGACCAAATTATCATCTAACAATTTCTGTTCAGCCATTTATCTCTCAGTCATCCTGTCTCACCTTAGGTGCAGGTGAAGCCTCTGCCTTCTTCCCTGCTGAGCTGGTTTCAGGGCTGACCTCAGGGTGATCTGTCTGGACATGACTCTCCAAGTCCTCCACGCTTTCGAACTTCACGCCGCACTCTGGACACCTCAGCCCAGCCATGGCCTTGTCTCCCTGCGTGTCCCCAGGTGTTGCAGCTCCTCCCTGATTGGGGCTCTGGCCATTTGTGCCCCTGATATGAGTGAGCATTTGTTTTTTGTTTTTTCAATTTGAACAAGAAAATAAAAAACTGTTGTTAAGCAAAAATACAGGTGTTTGCATGTCATTTTGTGTGTTGATGTATGGTTGAAGAAACAATTGAACTTTCAACTACATGTGGAGCCACTTTTACATATGAAGAGGTATGTGCAGCACACATGAAGATGTCTGCATTTAGTTATCCTATCTATCCTTATATGTCAACCAGGAAAACAATCCCTACCACAGAGAAAAAACATGTAAACAGTATAAAATCACGAGACAGTTTTATACAGTTGAACATTTTTTTCTAATGCGTGTCTTTGTGGCAGTCATGCCAAACATTTTTCCATTACAAAAACAGTAAGACTTAAAGGGAAGATGTGTTTTAGGAAATGTTTGTCCAGTTGGTGTAAAAAATGAATCCTGTTTTGACCTAAATGTGACCATGTAACTGTCACCCACAGGGTTTACATTATGATTTTCTTACCTACTCATGCAGCTTGCACAGAGGCCATAAGGCAGGCCGTTGACATCCAGCTTCACCAGCTCCCCTTTGTTCTTAAACTCCTTTAGGCAGAAGGCGCATTTATACAGCTTGTGCTGCTGCTGCAGCAGCCCGTTAGGGGATGAAGATGTTGAGCCGTTTCCTCCTGCTCCTCCATTCCCAGTTCCTCCTCCAGCTCCTCCAAGTGTAGAACCAGCGGAGAGCTTCTGCATGTGGAAGGTGCCGTGGATCTTTAGCTCCAGGGTGGAGGTGACTGTCTGCATGCAGACGACGCAACGGAAGCCGGTGAGGGAGTTGCGGAGATCAGGGTGCATCTGGCAATGCTCTATAAACTCCTCTTCACTCTGCAGGGGCATCTTGCAGATTCGACAGGTTCCTGTGTCCAGGCTCTTACTGTGGGTCACCTGCAGAGAGACCGTGTTAACATGAGCTGTCAATATAATAAAGCACAAAGTCATAACCCAAGGGTCTTTGATTAAAGCCCAGGTAAAATATGTAATAAAATATTTTTTTTAAGTATTCATCACCATCAAATGGTCTAAAAAGGCTAAAAGAGTGGTGACACTGTTGTGTCTATGAAATAGCAAGATGTCAGCCAAATGTTGCCTGTCTGCCTTAGTCCTTTATATAAACATATAAAAACACTGCTGCTATAAAAACTGACTGTAGATGAATTACATTTTTGAATATGCAAACATTCTTCCTGTAGCGTGGTGCAGCACAAATTGCATCTCTTGGGATAACTTAACAATTTTTTAAAGTCTAAATTTAAAGCAGGAGGTTTCAGAATCAAAACAGTGAGACACAAACATAGACAGAAAGCTACAAACATGCAAACAAACAATTTAAGCACAGGAGAAAAGCAAAAAGCATGTCTACACAGGCCTTGGTATACCTAGGAGGCATCCAGACTACATTTGTTCTTGAGGTATAAACCTTCATGCTGAAACACAGTCAAAATACTTATACAGATAACCATACAAATACAAGCTTGAAGGCAGTAAATGGAGAGGTACCTTGTGTTCGGTGAGGGTTAACAGAGAGGGGAAACGCTCGCCACAAATTGGACACATGTAGTGTTTGGCGGGGCCGCGATGCGTCTGAGCGTGCTCACGAAGCCCGCTCTCAGAGAAGAAAGTTCTGGAGCACACGTTGCACTTGTGGTTCCCTTTGATGAAATCTGCCTTCTTCTTTCGAGAACCTGGTATACATATTTAATATTATCATCACAGAAATATATATTCTGACTATAATGTAGATATTTTATAGGAGTGAATGTTTTCAGTGTGTACACATTCGGTGTCTCTTACTAGCGTCATCATCTCCTGGTCGGATGTTGTGGTCACGCAGCCGGTGGTTCTGCAGAAGGGACTCCATGGTGTAGGCCGCTCCACAGATATCACAGGCATACATGGGTTCTGAATTGTCCAGCTCCTCCTCACCTCCGCTTGCCTCGTGGCTGTTGGCCGTGTCTCCTCCCTGGCCGCCTCCTCCTCCAACAACACTGTTCTTCAGCAGCATGTTCTGCAGGTCGGCTTGTTCAGCAGCCGCCACCGTTGCTCTTTCGACACCTACCACACCCCCGTTGCCGCCGCTTCCTCCTCCTCCCCGCTTGGAGGACTGCGCCAGGCCGTTTGGCGTCCCGTTGTGGCTCCCGCTGCTTCCCGTGCCGCCTCCGTTGCCAGTGATGTTGCCGCCGTCGAAGATGCAGTGCTTCTCCCTCAGGTGTCGCTCGAGCAGTGATAGGGCGTGGAAGGCTTTGCCGCAGAAGCGACACGTGAACTTCTTGCTGTGAGTGGTGATATGGCATTGGAGCTCCACCTCGGTTCCAAACGTCTCCCCACAGAAGATGCACTTCCGGGGCTTGAGTCCTGTAAGATAGAAGTCAAGGTTGTGTTCAGAATGAAGATTCACTTACCCTACAAGACTGCTGTCAGAAAATAACATCAGGACTTTATTTTTTTGTGTGATATTTTTTGCTGATTTTACTAAGTAAATGACAACTATGACTTATTTGATTATATTCTCTTCTGTTCCACAATCAACACCATGGCCTATTTTATGAACTTCGTCAAACTAAACAGGAGGGGTGTATCATACCTGCTCCAAGCCCCCCTGGGAGGCCTGACCTCTGGCCAAGGTGGTTATGTTTAACATGGATCTGAAGGTCTGACTCCTTCCTGAAGTCCCAGGCACAGGCTGTGCAGCGAAACAGCTTCTTCTCATTGCTATGCTTCACTGCCAAATGAACCTAAATGACAGGGAGTGGAAGAAAAAAAAAAACAGATCCAAGATGGTTGTTTTCTACTACCAAACTATATACCTCACATATTTTCTCTCAACGAATACAAAAAACGAGCAGGGATATAAGAAACAAGCCAATCTTACTATCTTACTCACCTGTATGGAGACCTTGGAGTCAAAGACCTCCTGGCACAGTGTGCAGTGGTACAGGACAAATGTGTGCATGTCCAACAGGTGTTTCTGCAGGTCATCCACAGAAGAGAACTGCTTATCGCAGCTCTCACACACATACTGAGTCGACGTGGTTGTGTAGTGCACCGTCAAGTGTTGAAGCAATGCATCCTGGGTTTCAAAGTCCTCCTTGTTGCACTGGGGGCAGGACTGGCGCCTCAGCAGCATCTCCAAGTGTGACTTCAGGTGGGCCTGGAAACCCTCAAAGTTTGCAAATCGCAGGTCACACTGATTGCACGGGTAGTCCCCATTGCTCCCCATGGAGGGGGTGGAGTCTCCTCCCAGTCTGTGGCGTTTCGGGGAGGAGATCTCTACGTCAGAGGAGGCGGGGCTTAGATCGGCAACCTTCGCCTGCCGCTTGTTGTTAGCCAATGGGATGTTCTTGTGGTTCTCCTTTATGTGCTTGGTGAGCTTGAGGAGTGAGCCGAAGATAGGAGAGTTGGTGCAGTAAGGGCAGGAGTAAACCTGTACATGGACGGTAACTCTTTACTTTAAGATTGTTATACATTTACATACAATCAGTAATCCCTGACGAGTAAAGAGAAAATGAGAAAGACAAGAAGACAGAGAGCAAGAAAGAGTGAGAGAGACAGATACAAGCCTACACCATAAATTACTGTCATTGTCAAAACTTAGCAAGCTCACATAAGATAAATTGAGGATTTCTACATCAATTATTAAGAGATTGACAACATTAAGGAGCCCTGTGTCTTTTCGACTTTTAAAGCTTACAGTTTATAAGACTATTGGAATCTGTGGTTAGAATTTTTTCAGCCATGTCCACAAAAACACCACTTGTTTTATTTTCTATCATTGTTCCCAGTTCCTGTTTCTAGTCCCATACTAATCAGATTTTGTACAAACCATGAGCTATGAGTGAAGAGGTAGGATAAGTCTCAAACTACCCACAGTAGTAGTAGTAGTAGTAGTAGTAATAGTAGTAGTAGTAGTAGTAATAGTAGTAGTAGTAGTAGTAGCAGTAGTAGTAGTACTAGTAGCAGTAGCAGTAGTAGTAGTAGTAGTAGTAGTAGTAGTAATAGTAGTAGTAGTAGTAGTAGTAACAGTAGTAGTAGTAGTAGTAATAGTAGTAGTAGTAGTAGTAATAGTGGTAGTAGTAGTAGTAATAGTAGTAGTAGTAGTACTAGTAGTAGTTACACACAGTAACCACAGACTCAATAACTGCAGTCAGCCCATAAAATAATGAATTCAATAAAATGATCAAGCATCTTCAATCTGAATTTACATGAGCAATATGTGTCAGTATACGCTTCATCAGGCTTATGAGACAGCGCAGGAAACCACCTAATTAAATAGAAATCAGCTTACTGCTAATCAGCTCAAACACTGATTAGTCATAGTTTTGACATGTAGCACGGACAGGCGAGCTACATCCAGTTCTAATCAAGTCTGATTAACAGGCCGTTTTTTATTCTTGACTAATTCTTCATCCTCACCTCCATGAAGGATTGGGATGCAGCCTGTAGCACGGGGGACTCCAGTTTGGCCACGGCTCCTCCAGAGGCACCACCCCCTATAGCTGAGTTGCAGTGCGTCTGTTGAATGTGCTCTGTCAACGAAGATTCGGTCAGGAATCCCATGGAGCACTGGTTGCAGAAGAAGGCATGGTTCCCTTCTAAGATGGAAGAGTTACGTCATGTTGTTACAATAACAGCATTTACAACAAATCATGATGTTGTACTTAAGAGTGAGGTGGATCATTTCCCCTAAATAGCTACTCAACCAAGCATGCTATATATTGCAACAGCCCTTACTTAACCTTCCCAGTCTGTTAAGCATACATAGATCATTTTAATTAACAATGACCCAGCAAAATACATACTGTGACACATTTTAGGTCACTTTCCATAGCTTAAGTATAGTTGCTTTCTTCACACATACCTAATGTGGTGGATCCCGCCACAATCCCGCCGGGCAGGCAGTGGGACACTCTGATGTGTTCTTGCAGAGAGTTGATGTCTCCAAACATGTCTGGGCAGTAGTTACAGTGGAACGCCGTGACGTTGGTGAACTGCAGCAGGGGAAAAGCTGCAGCTGCTGCACTAACGGTCCCTCCGCTGGCACGGTGAGCTTTACGCACGTGTTCGTTGAGGTTGTAGAGCGTCGGAAGAGTGTCGAGGCAGAGTTGGCACGTGTGGCTCTGCTGCGGCTTATCTGCGTGGATGGTCTTCAAATGGATCTCCAACACCGCCAGGCTATGGAAGTCTCTCTTGGAGCAGTAAGGGCAAGAGTACGTCACTTTACCCCAATGTCCTCCCCCACCTGTAGTGAAAGACATAGCTATTATATCAAATGTGATTGTTCAATATCAAGTAAGGAGATGTAAATGGATGGTTACACCGGACGAACGCGACTACCGTACCTCCAGCTTGATGACCCAGGCTTATCGCGATCTCTTCCACGGTGTCTGTGCCTCTCCTGCGGCTTCGTTCGCTGCCCTGGCTGTGCTTCAGGGTCGAGTCGGGCGTGGATCCTCTCTCCAGGCTGGCGCTGGAGTCTGGAGTCGCTGAGCTCATTGAAGCGATGCTGCCCAGCGCAGGGTCAGGACTGGCAGCGCTGTGATTGGAGGAGTCAGGCTGGCGGTGGCTGTCTAGGTGGCAGTAGACGTCCTCCACAGAGGGGAACTGTTCCGAACAGACCGGACATCTGCGGATACGGCAAAAACATCAATGAGACACAAATTAATTCCAGTGTTCCACATTAATGAAAATCAGCGGTTCAGATTTTTTCAGGTTTTTACTTGTGTTTGCGGTTGGCATGCTGCGTTTCAATATGCGTGAGGAGTGAGGCCTCGTCTAGGAAGATCTCAGGGCAGTGGATGCATTGCAAGTCAGCTCGGTCGGACAGCTGGGGGTGTCTGGTCAGGACGTGTTTCTCTAGCTCGTCGGTCTGGCTGAACGTCTCCTCGCAATAATCACACATATACAGGTCCTGCTCCAAGAAACCCTCTCCTCCTGCTCCCTTTTTCCCTCCGTCCCTCTCGCTCCTCAGCGCAAGGTGCTCTCTGTTCTTGCGATGAGCCTGGCAGAGTCAGAAAGTAGTCACTCAAAGAGTCACGTGTCGCCAAATACTCTATATACTCTAAGATTTGCCTTTAATACAGTGAAATCATGTCATAGTTAATTCAATTCAACTCCTATTATCTCATTTTGATTATTTGGTGTTATAACGTATTTTACAACAATACTGTGAGCATCAACTTTTTAAGTATACCTGCATGTGGCTCTGCAATGATGAAGTGGAGGAGAAGCCACGCTTACACACACTGCACTTAAATGGTTTGCTGGAGCTGGTTGTGCGAACAAAAACACACAAAAAAAGAATAAATCAAAACTGATTATAAAGAAGTACATTTGTCAAATGGAAGACTGGAATCAGACATAAAAATTCAATTCAACGTCAGATGTACGTTTCAGTCGACATCAAATCAAAATGCGTAATAATAAATAGTTTTGATGAGAATAGGATCAGAGGCAGTTACCTGTGTGTCTTGAGATGGATCTTCAGATGATCAGAGCGAGAGAATGCAGCTTCACATTCCTGACAACTGTACTTCTTATCTCCTAGATCAGTTGACAGATTGATAAAGGATAATTATAAAAGAAAAACGAGCTCCATTATAGAAAAACTCAAACATCTCAGACAGCCAGAACTCATGCGTTGCTACTGACAATCAGAAGGAACCAGAGGGAATTTATTCCGATGTTATATCTGGTCTCAGTAAAAAATAACGGTTTATTGCATGACTGTGAAACCCGTGAACACACTTTAGAGCCTAACCTGTGTGGAGTTTGACGTGGCGGTCTCTGCTCCTCTTGTGTTTAAACAGGCGGCTGCAGAAGGTGCACTTGAAAGGCAGCTTGTCGCTGTGGATCTGCTCGTGGCGCTTCAAGTAGCTCAGACGGCTGAGGAGGATAAGTCATAAGAAGAAAAATAACGATTACACATTTTTCTTTGAATTGAATGGTATTTTTTACAACAGCTTTAGAAGCGGTGTGTGAATACAAGGAAGAAACACGTATTACAAAGATGAAAACATAATAAGAAAGTAGAAAGTAGTTTTTATTCACCTTTATACACATCAAAACTTTTTTTATCATGTTATCCATTTTTAATACTACGCTGCACATCTGTTCATCAACAAGAAAAGGTAAAATGAGAATAGAGAGGACAGCTAGGCAGAAGATGTAATATAGAGGATTATGATGATGACTTTATGGTGTATGTGACAGCTGTTCTTAAAGTGGGTCTTGAGTTATTCCCGGGAGAGGTGAGTGAGAAATGTATTCACCTCATTTCCTTCACTGTTTGCCTTAGCAGTCCACGTTAGTTCCGTTACCATGGTAATATTGAGAATACTGTTTATTCAAATGCGTGTACACATTGATATTTATGAGTGGCGTATGAGGACGCAACTATAAACAGGAAAACTGAAAAATATGACATTGGTGTGATTGAGGGAGCGCTTGCAGAAAGGGGAAGAAAAATGTGCGAGTTTGATACCTGAAGGACTTATCACAGAACTGGCAGGGGTACGGCAGGCCGGCGCCTCCTTCCTCCTCACCGCCGGTGGCCATGCCAAGGTCACAGCAGCCATCGGGCATCTGCGAAGGTGACGCCACGTCTTTACTAGAAGGCGAGGAAGGCACCCAGGACAGCCCTGCTGGGTCATCATCACCATCTGACAAAAAAAACACACAAAAAAAAAGGGGGGGGGGGTCATTTACACACAATTTTTTGTACACAGCTGTAGGATTTACCAAAGACAATCTGGCACAGACGCAAAAGACAGGGGGGCATTAAAATGATTAAGGAGAAATACATCTTTCTTGGAAGGTGAAAAAGCGGTAGAGGAAGCCTGTGGGAGATCAAATGGGGGGAGAGAAAAAAAAGGATATAAACACATTTACCCTGGTTACACACACACACGCACACACACCAACACATACAGAAGGAAAATGAGGATGACGGGAGAACGAAAACAGTGGCGAGAGAGACACACTCCAGCAGTAGCAACATCTAAATAGAAAGCTCCAAGAACTATGTATCCCCGACGGAGCCCGGAAATAAGGACAGAGTGTATTTTCTCTCCCTTCATCCTCCCTCTGCAGCCATCCCTCGTTCCATCCCTCTCCTCACCTCCCCTCCCATCCCTCCATCCGTCCCCGAGGACCATAGATCCGCCTCATCATATTTTCATTAGGGCCTTGGCAGATTGAAACGTCGGAAAAAAAGCGATTAGGAGATGTGGAGAGTGGAGTGGAAAGATGGCGATATTCACTCCCTTTATCTGTCACACGTAGGAGATTTTTTTGGGATAGGAAAGGAGCTCTCTCTCCCCCCCCCCGCCCCCTTCTCCCTCTTTTTTTTTCTCTCCCCCTCCTGTGTAGTCTGGCGCAGAGGCGACAAAAAGGCCGTGACTCCGTTAATAGACACTTCAGAATGGATTCAAGGGGACAAAAGAGGGGGCTGAATAATGCTTGATATTGTTCTGTTCTTCTTTGTGCGCTCTGTGAAGCAGCACAGTGAGGCTATTTAGCATTTTAGCCTGAAAAATGTAAAGAAGAGGAGATGAAGAGAGAGAGAGAGCGAGAGAGAGAGAGAGGGGAGGCTGTTTTTTTTCTTTGCTTTTATCTGATAGCTATATCAGCAACGGCCGGTAACAAAATCAAAGAGAGAAAATAAGGAAAGTGGAGTGATAGGAAAGGGAGATCAACAGAGACGGTGGAGGAAAAAGTCTTGCGCCGCTATTTATCATAAAGCCAATATTTCTGCAATGCAAACACATGAACGCAGACACATGTGCAGTGGAGAAGTTTCTCCTGATAATTTTAGAAACCTCTCCAAAGCACACACCGTTTTACCTCAACCAACACCTACCACAGTCTTGTGTGTCTGCTGTGTGTGTGTGTGTGTGTGTGTGTGTGTGTGTGTGTGTGTGTGTGTGTGTGTGTGTGTGTGTGTGTGTGTGTGTGTGTGTGTGTGTGTGTGTGTGTGTGTGTGTGTGCAGTCTACTGTGTATTACGCCTTACAGAGAGGGGGTGGAAAACAGATTCTTGTGATGAATCGATCGCCGAGAAAATGTAGGCACTGCGATGAGCAAATAGAACTCTACAGGGGGGTTTGGGTTTTTTTTTTTTTTTTTTTTTTTTTTAAATTGTAAAAGCATGAATTATAAATTTGACTGGAAGCAAGAAGGAAAATAAAAAAGAAGGCTTAAGAAAATATAAGGGATAGAGATATCAACATGAAGCCTAACAGCAAGGCGAGGGAGACAGAGTGGGTGAGAGAGAGAGAAAGAGAGAGAGAGAGAGAGAGAGAGAGAGAGAGAGAGAGAGAGAGAGAGAGAGAGAGAGAGAGAGAGAGAGAGAGAGAGAGAGAGAGAGAGAGAGAGAGATAGAGAGCGAGAAAGTGACTGAGTGAGACAGATGGAGCAGAGAAATTGAAAGAATGAGAAAGAGGGAAGGGATGAGGATGAAGAAGTGCATGGACGTGTTGACAGGGTGACAGGAGAGAAACAAACAATATGTCTTCCTAGAGGATTGTACACAGCCATTAGAAATGAGTGCATAAATCAGAAAATATGAAAAATGAGTGCAGCTACAATAGGAAGTCTTAAAAAGAGTATACAGAAAGATACTAAAGAAAAGTCACACTGCGGAGAAAAGCATCATTTTTGATAAATTGTTTTCACCGATAAAACTTTGACATTAGCTTTAAATTAATCCAGTTAATTGTTTTTATTAAAAATAGAAGAAACACTACTGGATGAGCTGTGTAATGCCATTATGCTATTACTGTCCCTTATTGCACCTGATGGAAATCTCTAAAGTCTTATGTAAACATATTACCCCACAGAAATGAGGCTCTCCCTTTTTAGACCAATCACAATCGAGTAAACAAGTTCAGAAGTCATTTTATCAAATTTGATCAAAGTCCATTCGGTATCATCCAGGACATTACACAGGATAGATGGATAGATGGATAGATGAGACAGATGTCAGATGTCGACGTGGTCGACAACCAAAACATGAAGTCACTCCTATACTTGTGTCCTTTATTCACAAAAAATTAAAATATACGTCATAAAATCGCAAAATATGTAATATGCAGATATAATATATGTAAAGTGATACTAGACGCAGCGGACTGTCAATCAAGCAAGCTCCTACTACATCTGTACAAAGATCCAGCATCATCAAAGTATGCAGATTTTTGGCTATCATCTGAAGTGAGCTGAATTTTCTTTATTTTAGTGAAGAAAGGATGAATCAATTAATTGCTCAGTTGATTGAAAACATTGAAAATTCATTATCGAAAATGTTGATAACTGATTCATCGTTTGAGGTAAAACGCCAAGCATTCTCCGTTTCCTGCTTTTCAAAAGTGTGTTTTATATCATCGTTAAATGAATATCTGAGTTTGGACATTTTATTATTTAATCAATGCAATAATGTTGACAATAATCTTCAGATTGATGACAAAAAGCCCGAATTTATTTGTCTTGAAGTGATTTCCGCTTTATGAAAAGATGTTGCACACGTGACAGATGTTGTCAGTCCGAAGCAATCAAAGTATAAATATGGTAGAATAGGTTGTACTATGCTCCACAGCCTGTGTTGAAACAGTTTAAAGGAGCAAGTCACAAAAATTGATTGAGTGCAAATTCAGTATCTGTGCTAAACTCTACAGCCGTTTATCATTCTATCGATACATCTATCTTAGTTCATCTATCTAAGTGTCAAATCCATGTGTCAATATGAAAATAAACAGATTTTATTCCTATAACAGAAGTCTGAATCCAATGCCAGCCTATAAAAATATACTTTTAATGTACCATCTACTTGGCGTGTGGTGTTAAAATGCTGTTTGTCTCTTGAAAGCGTCAGTCCAGACACCCCCTGCTGCCAACACAACAGAGTACAAGTATTTTAGTGTAGCCTGAGAAAGATTAGTGACCCTGTCTCCAACACAGATATAGCACCCTCTCACCTTTTGTCTCTTTCTCTTGGCTGTGGCAGAACAGGATTCACTTAACAATAATAGAGTGAGAGCAAACAGTCAAACATCAGCCACAAAGAAATACTCAAACCCCAAAAATGGTCATTTGGTGTTGAGTGAAAAGAAGCTAAATCTCAAAGACATGTTAAGGAAAAAGTGGAAGTGTGTATCTCACAGTGCTGGTTTGGACACATGTGGACAATTATAGGCACGCCAGTATGAGTCAGTTATAACGTTTCTGAGGTGGGAAAGTGTGAGGAAGGAAGAAAAGGAGAGATATTCAGTGAGAGCAAGAGGGAGAAATCGCTTTTTAAAAGGGGGAGGTGGAGGGGTGTTGAGAAAGAAGGGGAGGAGAGATTAGCGTCATTAAAGAGCCCTAATCCTCTGACTAGCGTGGCTGGCGCTAAAATGGAGGATCACACGGCTTTTTAACGGCGCCTTTGTCAGTGGGCCGCGAGGGGACCTGGCAAGACAAGGCCGAATGGCAAACTGGGAGAGACTGGAGGATGGGGAGGGGGGGGGAGGGGGGGGAGCGGAGAAAATTTCAATGAAAAGTTAAATTAGAGAAGAATCCTCAAGAGGAGAGGAGATGAGGAGGATGGATGTTGAAGGGAGGAGGGGAGGGAGGGGGGGGGATTGGAGGAAGAAAAAAAGAGGGAGAAAAAGTAGTAAAAAGGGAACAGGCAGGAGCAGGCGAACGCCGACACACGCTGTTCCTACCCCCGTCTCCTCATCCTCCTTTCTGTTCTTCTCTGGCGAACGAAAACGAAACGAGAGGAGCGGAGTGGAGGACCACAGGGCCCCAACCGGTCCGCTCCCCCCCTTTATCTCTCACTCTGCAGTCTTTTCCTCTCCCGTCCGTTCTCTCTATCCTTCAATCCCTCCCTCTGTCCCCAGCAGTCCCTCTACTCTTCTGTCTTCATCTCTCCTCCGCTCCCTCCCTCCCTCGTTCCCTCCCTCCGTCAGCTTTCATGTTGTTACTCATTATAGTGCTGACATCTCTCCTTCCATCCCGACAGTCTCCCCGACAGTCTCTCCCCTACTGGTATTGGCCTTCACCCCTGTGTCTCAGCCTGGACGGGACCGAGGGAGAGAGGGAGAGAGGGAGAGAGGGAAGGGGGGGAGGGGGGGGACGCTCCAGATGGACAGACTCTGAACTCCAGAGGAGAGGGAAGAGATGACAGGATGAAAGAGGAGACAAGAAAGAGAGAGTGGAGAGGAGAGGAGAGGAGAGGAAAGGAGAGGAGAGAGGAGAGGAGCAAGGGATTTGTACTAAGAGATAGTAAAGACCACAAAGTATGGAAGTGAATGGACCGCCTGAGTCCACCTGAAAAGACAAAGCACACAAACATGCATGCAAACAAACACACACACACACACACACACACACACACACACACTCCCCGTGTCTCTCTCTCTAATAGGCAGGACAGTGTGGCAACGTGTGGAGGACACAGCCTTGGTGAAACACTAATGAAGAGACACACATGCTGATCGATCTCTCTTTATGTTTCTGCCTCCCTCCATCCAAACTCACTAACTTTGTCATGGCAGTCACACAGAGGAAAAATACATAAAAACGTGCCTAAAGAGTTTACAAAACAGAGCGCTCAATAAAAATATCACCATATTAAAATGTAAATCACTATTGTCTTTATCAAAATTTAAAGTCTGCCTGCTCTAAAATGTGTTCTTCTTCTAGTTCCTACATTTGGATGTTTGAGCTTGACTGTGCAGCATGGTGTATGTGCAGAGTTTGAAAGGGAAAGTTTCTCTGAGGTCGTCAAAAATCCATTTTTAAAGGTGTGCACCTACAAGCATGATTTGTAACATCACGACTAGTTTGGAGCCAATGGCAGTCCAGTATTCAGCATGCACTGAGAATGGAGTTCTAAGTAAAGTAGGATACTTCTTGTGTCCAGCAGCTTTTGAAATACAAAAAAATTGTTTATTTATAGATTCTGAATATTTTTTAATGAGGGAGAAGGAGTAAAGGAGTAGTTAATTAATGGTTATTAAAATAAATATAATCCTAAGGATTTTAACGAGATAATTGAGCTCTTTTGGGGGGAAACTCTTGTTAGACACAAAATTATTCAAAGTAGAGTGTTTTATATACAACTTAAAACATATCTGGAGGGGATCTTTAAAAATGTAAAAACAATGGTGAAAAAACACACAAAACCCTGCAGGCATATTCCAAATATTTCACATTCATCCTCTGTAAGTATATGCATCTGCTGGCTTCGGCCATGAGGTTGTACACTGTCTGTATTGCCATTGAATGATAAGAGGTTGAGTCGAGTTGCAACTGTGTGAAGTAAATGATACAATGGGATGACATGGAACCAGCACTCAAGAACATTCGTTCAATTAGTTCACCCTGGATAGCAGCGTCAACTAAACGCCTGAAATGGAAATATAATCCATGTATGTCATGCTTTCTCTCTTTTCTATTGCTTTGATGTTCGAATCAAAGGAGCTCAGCTGGTAGCAGCAAAAAGGTTTCAGATCCCAGTGCTGCTACTACGAGCTAAAACAGCCTGCTAACTACAGTTCCATGCAGAAAATTCTGAATTAAAATTATAAATAAATGATAGAGAAATGGATCTATCAAGTTAAACATGCAATAAGTCTGAATAAGTGATGCTTTCCATAAGATGACAAATGTGCAGAGAAAAAACGATGCATTTGAATCTAAAGACGGTGATTTTATTTGAATGTTCAAATATTCTCATATCAAAGGGTTTTACCATACCTTTCATCCCAACTTTATTAATTCAACAAGGAAAGGAATGTCCTATTTAAGTTTTACACAAGAAACTTTAATAATAACAGCGCTGTTTTTTTTTTCAAAGCGATAAAACCTCACTACCTTCTGTCATTGTCCCAATTTAGTTCAATGTTTTCACCTGAGTTTAACTGTCTACCTGCTCAAATGTTAATCCTCCTATCAGCCTGTCTTTCTCTCCCCCGCCTCTCCTTCATACATCCCCCTTGCTCCCTCCACCTTTGTTTGGCCATTGGCCCAGACCTGCACCTTTCCCAGCGAAGCCCCTGCTGACCTCCTATCCCTCCATCCCTTCCACCCGCTCCCCAGGCCCCCTCCGATGGCCCCAGGCTGCCCCAGGCGTGCGCACACACACACAGCCCCAGACTCACCATAGGGGGCAGAAAAACAACTTCCACCCTTGGCTCACTCTGGGCAGCCCGGCACACAGACACACACACACACACACACATGCTCACACACACACAGGCACAAACACAATTACAGTACAATTCAATGTCCAATACTGAGTTAAATTTGATGGAAAACAGGCATACCGCACTTCTAATGGTCATCATTTCTTCGGCTCCGTCTTTATTTTTGTAAAGAGCATCCTGCAGGTTACAATAACAGCAGCTGCATCCTTTTTGATTCATGCTGGAAATCATTTAGATGGGCAAGGGCCTAAATCCAGAGTTTCCCATCCCTAATAAATTGCATAATTTGTGTTTTAAGGGGCGAGACTGCACAGCCAAGTAAGTCCCAACATGTTTACAGACTGTTTATGACTTCATTTTATTTGTAATGTATGAGGCAGAGCCAAAGTCATGACATAACAATAATGGCGACCATAATCCAAGTGATGAAGTGCTCGTTGGCTGCAAACACCCAAAGCTTTTTTAAAATACCACACATGGTGCATGAGATAACAAGACAAGAGAATACAAGAAAGATCCCTACCTGGCTCTGTGATTACTGTACGAGTTGGCATGGCAACCAATAAGCTATGCACAGCTTACTGGTTGTCATGCATTATGAGAAATGCACAGTGGGAAGGTTTATTCGACCAGTCGCATTGTTTGGCTGAAACTACCTGTTGTTTAGTCTGATCTAATGTAGCTGTGAAGGAAAGTAGGAGCCCAAAATTCATTCCCTTACAAAGAATAAAGAGGATGCTGGTACATTTTCCCACTTGCTTCCACAGAAAGTCCTTACAACTTTCTAACATTGTCTGTTCTAATGGGGACATTTTGATCTCATGAGATGGCAACGACATGATCTACACACACACACACACACACACACACACGTGTTAACTGGGTGCAGCAGTTCACATGACTGAAACCAGGTCTCTTTGCTTGGAGGACCCACAGTCCTCTGCTGCCTCCGTCCTTGTAGCTCACATGGGATGAAGTCTGTCGGGACACGCGCACACACACACACACACACACATACGTGCCACAATGAGGACAGATAGGAAGGACGGTACAGCAGTCTGTCCGGGGCTTGAGCCCTTGAGGACACCGTGGATGGACACAAACACACGCATTCACACACAAACACGCGCACGCACACACACACACACACATACACTAAGCAGGCTGTGGGGACCCTCACCTTCTGCCCTGGGAATGGGTCCGGCTGCTTTGGACGCTTTTGGGCGCCAACTGCTCCATATGGGCAATGTGTGTTTGTGTGTGCGTACGAGTGTGTGTGAGGGCAGAAGGTTAGGGGCAGGGGGCTAAGGATGGGGGTGGGTGGACAGTGAGCTGGCAGATGACGAGTTTGTCCCTACCGCACAGCTAAATGTACTGTATACAAACATCAAACAGCGTGATGCACATACAAACATAGGAGAAAGCAAGGTCAGAGGAGTCACACAGACCTTCTTGTGGACTATAAGATAATATTTGTCAGTGCTGGTTTTCAGGTGTAATTGGATGTTTCACCTGTGAGGTTGTGACAATGGCTAAAAAAGCTAATTAAAATAAAGTAAGAGGCAAATTTAGGAAAAGATTCAAAGTTCTGGATGTCAAGGAAAATATATGTGGTTGACAGAGAGGTATTTAAATGTGGATTTAGTGTTATTTACTCATTAACTTACCAAATTATGCTTCCACAATAACACAAACGCAGATATACAACACACTCTGTCTCTCTCTCTCTCCCGTACACAAACATACACCATGTGGAAGAGGAGGAGGGCTGGCATCTGCTTCCTCTCGCCACACTTCCCTCTTTTTTTTTTCCTCATCCTCTCTCTCTCTTCTCAAAACTCTTTCTCGACAAGCCTTTTATCTCGCTGTGTCCTGATTTCCTGCGATTATTATCATCATTCGCCCCACGTCTCCTCTTCATCGCCGGTCACACAACAGTGAGAGCGAGGCACCTAAAACCATGTTTAGGGGTTATTGGTTCTGTTCTTAGTGTGGCAAATTTTTCCTCTCCTCTCCGCTCTGTCCATCTCGTCTGCTGTTTGTTCACTTCAGAAATGAGAACCAGCTGTCAGGCGGAGTGTTAGATAAACAACAACACCATGCCAACATACACATACAGTACGCGCACCACATATGTGCACACGGTCACATTACGACGCACACACACACACACACACGCAGTGGTGTGGTCCCATTGTGTGCATGCCGGCGGCTATATCATCTATTTATAAGAATGAGGTTTGGTGGACTGACAGACCGCTCACTAACCTAGAAACACATTCACCTGAGTCACACACACACACACACACACACTTGATTTACTTCACATCCCCTCGCACACAGACATACACTTGCTCATAAATACAAAAACTCATGCACATAAGAAGGCCCTTGGATGTTTACTGAAATACCCACAGAACTGTAATAATACACACACTGTTATAAATAATAACAGCTGCGTGACTTTGAAAGCATTATTAGTGCCGCCTTGTGAATAATAATGGATAATTAGCGTTTAGCAAGAAGCCTGTATAGGTTCCTATGTGCAAACGGATGTGATTGATCTAGAGATGGATCAACAGTATTTACCCACACACACGCACACACACATACTGTACAAGTCCTCCCTCATTCACCTACGCGTACGTGGGACCTATAAATAAGTGATGTAGGCAGCTGGAGCTTGCTGCTCGAAACACAAACATACTGTAACACACGCACACACACACACATATACACACAGGTAAACAAACAAACCCATTTTTGTATATGGCGTACAAATGCAGCAAAAACACACAAAAATGCAAACCCTCTCCATATAGAGAGAAAAGCTAAAGCAGTGCAGGTACATAAGCTGCCAAGGGGTGGATTTGAGGAGAGACTGAGAGATGGATAGAGAGAGGGAGAAAGAAAATGAGGGGAGAGATAGAGACAGAGAGGAAATGAGGCTCCTGACATCCCCGGGGGAGGATGGTAGAAGGGGGTCCTGTGCCCAGGGGAAGCCCAAGAGCAAGCTGCGAGAGGCGGGTACCTCCTGCCCACTGCTCCCTTCCCCTCCCTTCCCTTCTGGAGAACGGGATTCTGGACAGCCCCCTACTCACAACTCCTAAACCCCCCCGGAGAGAGTTATGTGCACACGCACACACACACATACATACACACACACTCGCTGAAGAGGAGTCCCAAGGGGAGGAGCAGAGCAGAGCAGAACACCTGGACCTGCCATTAGTGACACACTCAGGGATTAGAGGCACAGACGGCAAGAGAGACGGAGAGAGAGAATGCACACTGGGATGGGCACACATAGTATATGCAGAGAGTAATATGCATAAACGTACACAAACACATGCAAAACCCAAACAGGCAGCGACTTCACCGACATACGGAGGCAGAAACATTAAAGAATAACATAAAATATGTGAGTGGAGACTGGAGTGTTTTTACATGTGTTTAATTCACAAAAACAGCCAGAGACTTGCAGACTGTAGTGAGCTAACAACATGTGCTAAGTGTGTCTACAACACACAAAACAAACCCTGTGACCTCATGCAGAAAAAAGAATTATTCATTTTTTTGTGATTTTGACCTAGATTTTGGCTTCGGTTTGGGCATGTGTTCAAGTGCTACCCTCCCCAAAGATTAAAGTTTATAGTCAAAGTAGTCTAATTATGTTTTTTTTGTGCAGCTCTCTTCATATAGTTATATGTATGTAGTGTAATATGTGCTGAATAGTGTTAGTAATTGTACACACATAAGAAGTTTATACACTCAGTCTCTTATTGGCTTTCATGCCACCTGGGCAGTGTGCATGTACTGTAAAATAATTACTCATGTGTTAAACCTTTTGCTCCCCTGAGGAAGGCGATATGACCAGCTGAAGGTCAAGGACAGAGAAAAAGAGGCAGAAAGACAGAGAGGAGAAAAAGGAGGGAATGGGGAGAGAGGTGAAGGAGGTATAATGATAAAAATGAAGAAAAAAAAGGAAAAGGATGGGTGCATAAAGAAATTAAGCGTGGGGTCGAAAGATGGATATCAGGAATTTGCATCATCGTCATGGAGAATGAGACACACATATGCCAACGAGGCCAGTTATCAGGGGAATAATCCCATAGTATCAAGTTCAATGTGATGACGGAGAAGGAGAGGTTTCAAAACAAACTGTCCAGAAAAAGAGGCTCCTGTGTGAATTAAAGACCACACACTGGCTGCAACAAAGAGCAGTGCTCAGACACACACAGGGAGGGACGAACAGACAGAAACAAAGGTGGATTTACTCTGGGGGAAAAAGTGAGTGTGTGGAGTGTGTGTGTGTGTGTGTGTATGTGTGAGAGGGAGAGAGCTAGAAAGAGAGAGAGAGAGCTGGTGACATGAAACAGATCAAAGAGTGGAGAGGTCGGCGGGGCAGAGAAGGAGAAAGACAGAGAGAGAGGCCAGGGGGTCCCGTAATTACAACCTACATCCGCCAAGTTGAGCCATGTGTGACTGCATGTGTGTGTGTGTGTGTGTGTGTGTGTGTGTGTGTGTGTGTGTGTGTGTGTGTGTGTGTGTGTGTGTGTGTGTGTGTGTGTGTGTGTGTGTGTGTGTGTGTGTGTGTGTGTGTAAGCGTGTATGTGTATCGGTAGTCCAAGCATGGCTGTGGAATAAGTGTTTTAGGGGAAATTGCTCCCTTCCACGCAAGCACACACACCTCTCACAGACACACACACACACACACACACACAGTGGTAGGTGTGTGTAGTAGATGCATGCACACAAACATAGTAAAATCAAACTTTTTTAAGTACCAGGTATGAGCAGAGCATTTTGCATTAAAGCTTGTGCAGTCATATAGTACAAAACATGAGCAAACCTGCATGTGCGTGTATACAGTAAAGACAAAATTGGAAACATACACACACACACACACACACATATTCACGGTGGGGTTGGGAGTGTCTGTGGTTGAGGGGTGCAGATCAATGGAGACCACTCACTGGTTGGTCTCTGCAGCAGAAAAGCGGATTGCTCTGGGACCCAAACTATTGTACAGCACCACACTGACTTCAAACACACACACACACACACACACACACACACACACACACACACACACACACACACACACACACACACACACACACACACACACACACACACACACACACACACATACGCACACAACACAAAGTCAGAACATGAGGCAAACTCTGGTTTTGCTCTATGTCTCTCACACACCCACACACACACACACACTCTCACTCTCTCACACACACACACACAACACTGACAGAGGACACAAACAGTCTAATAGAGCAGTGAGTGCAGAGAAATGGAAATGCCTCTTTGACTGACTGGGGCTCATTGTGCTTTCATGCCTTTAGAGAGGACCCCCTGGCATCAGCAGGGCTAATCTCTTTCTCTTCTTCCTTTTTTTCTGTTTGTCCCTCTATCCTAAATCACATATCCATGTATCTCTCCATCCTCCTCCAAGCTTTCTCTCTCTCTGTCACTTTCTAGACCTACTCACTACCACCCCCTCTGGTCCACCGGACTATTTTGTCTCCATCTATCCACCTGCTTGCCTCGCTCAGGTCTAACAACACCACTGAGTTATTCAGTGTCCGTACATTATAGATTTCCAATTTGGGCATGATACACATAATGGGACAACTGTTTATCTTCACTGCCTCAGCATGCTGTCAAGCTATTGGCTGGACCTGAGTAACAGCCTTTATTGTGCACAACAGTAACAGTAATCATTGTGTTTTGTTGGATGTGTAAATTTGACTAATTCTCTTCTTCTTTTAAGGATGACCATTTAAAGAAACCTCCTTTGCTTTTCATCTTTTTTTTATGCTGCTGTGCTTTTCTCTCCATCTTTCTCTGTATGGTCCCGTAGCCCCCCCCCCCCCTCCGACACGCAAAAGCACCTGTACGGCTGTTCTTAACACCTGCGGCAGATCCGTCTCCCCCGAGCGAGCCCCCTCGTTCCTCCGTCTTTCTCCCCTCCTTCCCTCCTCCGTCTCTTCTCTGTCTCTTTTCTCCCAACCCCCTCCCCTCAGCGGAGGAGCAAGCTAAAAGCACAAGCATGCCCCAAAATTAATTTAAACGGAGGAATTAAATTAAAAGCGAAGCCTCGGGAGTTTTATTATGTACTAATGCTTGAACCGTTAACTTGGATTGTATTACTAAAATATGAATAATTAAGGACTGGTGGGGGCTATTATTATATCAGGAAAGAGGAAGAAAAACACAATATACTACTGAGTGGATTTAACGCAGACTGATGTAGTCTCTGTTAGGACAGGCTGAATTTGTGGGATGGAAGTAAGCAAGAAGGACATTAGTTCAAATACAGTATACTGACTCCATCCTCTCTTAACTTTACTAATACTAAGGCTAAGTGAGGTAAGACATATAACACCCATATAACCAGTCTTATTAAGATCATTTCTTTTAGCGAAACAAAAGAATATCAGGAAAATATAAGGTTCAGATTACCTGTATACCTGTGACATGTCACAGCAGGCAAAACACAGGTGTAATTAGCAAGATGGCTAACAGCTGCATTACATTTAATTGCTGGCTCAGAAGAACAGAGCTATCACTAATGTTATCAGTGACACCAATCTTTGGACCCAGCCCTATCTCTTTGGGTATGACAGGACCACAGGATCATTGCAACCATAGTTCATAATAGGTACACTAAAAATAAAATTATTATAGGTGAATGTTAGGATTTTTAGACCTCTCATTGTCCTCAGTTTGTCATGCTATACGCTTTAATGTGATTTGAGTGAAGAGGGTGGGACAAGGTTATTGCTATAAAAGTTTAATTTACAAAGCCTATCTCTGCACACCTTTTGGTACGTAATGTAACAGATGTCATTTAACGACCCTGATGCATAATGGACATGCCATTTGCAGCAAGTGAACATGAGTGGCATATGAAGCGTAATATAAAGCAGATAAAGCGAATGAAGTGCCGAAGTATGTTATGTCACTTCATTTCTCACCTGAAATGAACAGCCAGTCTCAGCCAGTCAGAACATGTCTTTTTTATATGATCTCTGGGTTGTAGAGGTCAGTGTAAAAAAAAAAAAACTTTACCTTCACTGTTGCATGGGTTAAGTTTTACAGATATGGGGCTATACAGCTTCTTTTGTTGTTGTGTCTGTTTTGGACTTTTAAAAATGTATCTGTGAGGCTGCCTCTCTATTATCATGAGTCTTATACAGTAAAGTCATATTATATGACAAACACACACCACCACACATCTCTCTGATTGTCTGTCTCTCATCAGCACTCTGAATCCTCACTTCCTTCCACGCACGCACTCACACACACAAACACACACAATCTAAATCTCCTCACACAGTGTCCCACAGCCCTATCTAGCTTTCCTTAACTTTTTCTCACACTGCCTCTCTTCTATGAGCCTCTATGTGTGTGTGTGTGTGTGTGTGTGTGTGTGTGTGTGTGTGTGTGTGTGTGTGTGTGTGTGTGTGTGTGTGTGTGTTGGACTGTAGAATTATTAGTCTTCTCGTTGTGTCTCTGATGTGAAGCCCCCCTTATCAGCCGGCAAGCAGTCAGCCCCCCCGGCCCCCCTCTGCAGCTGTCACTGCGCACACCCCCTCACCCACCACCACCACACATACTATTCTCTGAGGACAAACTCCCTAACACATACGCCAAATACCCACATACACTCAAAACGTACGACAAACACAGCAACATACAAATCTCTGTACACAAGCGCCACTCACATTCACGCACGCACAATTTTATCTGCTCACTCGCAGGCCGCATGGCTTGGCAGCCAACGAGGGGAAGAAATATCCACTCACCCTACCACCCAAAACCCCCAAATGCTCTCCGCGTATCACCCCCCCCCCCTTCTAAATCAACCCTAGCCCCTATTCTACCCCAGGAATAGAGAGAGAAGGGAGCGCAGGTTGGAGGCAGGCCCATGTAGCGGTGCCTCATCCTGGGGGAGTTCATTACTCGAGCTGGGTGCTCCCTCCGGCCACCAGCCAGCAGCACTGCTGAGGTAAAGAAGCTAGGCCTCAGTCAGCTACATAGCCCCCCGACCTGTGCTATTAGCCCCCCAACACACACACACACACACACACACACACACACACACACACACACACACACACACACACACACACACACACACACACACACACACACACACACACACACACACACACACACACACAAACGAGTGTAGTGTAATACTCCAGTTGAGCTGCTCTCATTGGAGTGGAGAAAAAGTGAGAAAAGAGGGCAAGTAAAAGACAGAGGGAGGACAGAAAAGTGGAGAGAGATAGAGAGACGAAAGATTACATGAAAATAAGTAGGATGGATGGATGGATGGATGGATGGATGGATGGATGGATGGATGGATGGATGGATGGCTGGATGGATGGAGCAGCCATTGCAGTGACCTGGCTAAAGGAGTACAAGAGCCTGCCCCCCCCCCCCCTTCTTCCCCTTCCCTTCTCCATCTTTCCCTTTCTTCATTGTTGTTGTTTGTGTTGTTTTGTTGTTTATTTGAGTGCCCCGTCTTGCTGCGCTCTCCGGCAGGCCTCGCTCCTGACTTATTTAGCAGTGTGTTTTCTATCATATTTGAAAAATGAAGAGCAGATTGGTTAATATTTCAAGACATCCCACTTGCACGAGTGAGGGAGAGAGAGAGAGAGAGAGACAAAGACAGAGGAAGAGAGAGAGAGGAGAGAGAGATGGGAGTAGAGGAAAGGAGGGAATACGAGGGAGGAATTCTCTTGTTCCTTAACCCCAATTCTAGGCTTCATGCTGGGAGCAGAAGCACGCATGAACACACACACATGCACACAAGCATGCATGCACACACTCACACACTCACACACTCACACACACTCACACACTCACACACAAACACACACACACACACACACACACACACACACACACACACACAACACATGCATTCCCCTTACACCCAGAAAACACATTGAAGAAAAGCCAACATACAAAATGTTCACTTCACAAGTGCAGCACACACAGACATGAATACCACCACGTACAGGGGTTTTTCATGCATAGAGGAATTTTTGGTGCCCCCGCATAGAGGTTTTATGGCAATTAAAATCCTCTCCAAATGTGTTTCATAGCAATTTATCAAGCAACTGTTGAACAAGCAAAACATAAACTTAAAAACTCTGAGTTAAAACTGCAGTGTGCTTTTTCGCATCATGTCCTGCCTCCTGCATCTGTAGCCTAAAAAAATGCATAGATTTCTGTCAAATATGATAACACAGACCCATTGCCTTTACTGTACCGATCATGTTTACTGTTACCCCCCCAAAGGTCCATTCTGAGCCAGGAAAAACCCTGCAAGTATACTGAAAAAATACATGCGCAGACTGAGTATAGACATCTGAAATACTGTATTTCCCTCTACATGTTTAACAATACATGCTAACTATTAGTCCACTAATCCATGAGTCACTCAACAGAACACATTTTGGCCAATTTATCCAATAAAAATGCCAAACATTTATAGATTTCTGCCTCTCCAGTGTGGCTACTGGCAGCTTTACTAGTCTTCTATCATTATGAACAGACTTTTTGTTGTTGTTGTTGTTGTTGTTGTTTGGACAGTAAAATCAGCTGGAAAATAATGAGGCTATTGTAATCTTCTCACTTCATTATTACAAAAGGAAAGCCTAAGATACTGGTGAGATAAATAGGATTAAAGAGCACAGCACAGCACAACAGGACAGCATGTGTCATGGCATTTTTTATTGATTCAGTTATAGCCAAAGTATTGAGCTCCCTCTATATGCTGTATTCATTATTATATAGGGTGGGAAGAACTTACTAAATAAAAGCAAGAAATGACTAGGTTGTCTAAAAAATCTTCATGGTCAAGAAATCATGTCGGAATAAACACAACAATAAATAAACAATAAATTCAAATCTTTTCTCCACTGCATAAAAGTATTGAACTGTCAATTCAGGGTAAAAACTACACTACAGTTCTTTACATTTCACTTTAGTTTATGTCCTTCACACACAGCGTCTCGACACAACAGTCCCACCACACGTCTCATTGATACACACCTGCACACACAAGCCACACACACAAGAAATAGGCATGCAACCATATGAATCATTTAACTCAAAAAAAAAAACACACATAAGTGTGTACACATGCACACACACACACTTGACAATGGCCCTCCCCTGTGACTTCCCATAGTGCAGTGAATTCCAATCAGGCAGTAAGCAGGACAGCTATTTCTAGGGACAAAGGACAGGGAGAGGAGTGAGGAGGGGTGGATGGAAGGAGAGATGGAAAGGAGGGAGGCAGGGAGGGGAACATGGGGGAGGGAAACAAAGAGTTCTGGTAGCACCCAGGGAGAAGGCCCAGAGCAGCTGACGTCAGTGTGTGTGTGTGTGTGTGTGTGTGTGTGTGTGTGTGTGTGTGTGTGTGTGTGTGTGTGTGTGTGTGTGTGTGTGTGTGTGTGTGTGTGTGTGTGTGTGTTCGGCATTATAGGGTGGGGGTAAATGGGAGTGTGAGAGAGAGGCTGGCAGTGTTGGTCCTGCTGCCCCCCTAGGAGCTCTTGAGGCAGGGAGAGAACAGAGCAGAGTAGGGCTCCCAGCCCCCACATAACCAGGGGCCCAGACAGACAGCCTGGCAAAAACAGCCCGCTCAGTTGATGGACAAAACAGTCAGTCGGTCAATCGGTTCACAAAAATGTGTGTCATTTAGTTACTGTACAAGAATATATATATCATTTACTAAGAAAAGGCAGCCTGGCATCCATCTGACTGTCTGATAGCTAAAGAATCAGCCACATATGAAAAATGCACCTTATCCATTCAGCCAGATCAATCTATTGAGTGGTGGTGCCTTGGTCTACTTGGCTGTAAATAACCCTCCCTTTCCTCCTTAACTCTCACTGCATTTCTATCCTTTACTCCTATACAGTATGAATCCCCTCTGTCTGCATTTCCACTATCTTTGACTTACTCTCCCTTGACCGTCTTCCCACTCTGCCTCGTCCTTCTCTCAACCCCTTTCCCTCCTCTCTCTCTCTCTCTCTCCCCGAGTTGTGCTTTTCTCTGACATTTGGCTGGACAAAGGCGAGTCACACCTGAGTGCTGGGTTAAAACTATTATAGGCCTTCTCCCTGTGGTACACTGCCCTTTGCCACCACTGTCTGTGACTGAAAGTGTGCGTGTGCGTGTGTGTGTGTGTGTGTGTGTGTGTGTGTGTGCGTGCATGCGTGTGCCTGTACACCTGGGTGTATCTTTGTAATAAACTTAGCACGCTGTAAGTTATTATGGTAAATTTAATTTGCTTGCTGTAGGTGTAAAGCAGGTGCACAGGTGGTAAAATCATCCATTGTATATTTATATCATTATCACATGTTTTGTAATACTGAAACCAGGTTTCAAAATCAGTGACACAATGGAGCAGGGTTGAAGTAATAATAATAATAACCGTGGGCACCTGGTTATGTTTTAAAATGGGGGAGCAAACTTTAAAAAGATGCGTAATTGGTGGGGGTGACGGGGGGTAATTTAAAACTAATTTCCTACATTTCTACACCACCTCACCTCACCTAACAGCCACCTGCACTCGTCTAGATTAGTTAGCCTGAGGCTGCACTGAAAACCAAGAATGTATCAAGAACCGTATATAATTGTGTGGACAGGAAATGATTATTCGAAGAATGGCAATTTCAAATTTATGGTATGAGAGAGATGCTGTGTTGCTGCCAGAGGAGCCTCTGAGTGAGATTACTCTGAGCAGCATGGATGGGAATACATTACAATAGAACAGATTTGAGTATATGGTATATGGTCTGAATACATTATCAGTTATGAATTCGTTGGTCAATTACATGAGTTTCACGGTCAATATCTGAGAGTTGATAGCCCTGTTAATAATCACCTCACACTTAAAAGAGCCAACTTGGATTCGGCTCCTTCGTGAAAAACATCCGAATCCTGTCCAATCAGCGGGCTAGGTTAGGCGGGCGGGCTGACAAAGTTAGCTAATGTTGATTCACAAATCAGTTCAGTGTTTCAGCAATTGCACAGTCCTACTTTTATAGCTCATATTAAAGTTTGGCTGGAGTCGGTGGGCTGAGCAGGTTCATTCAACACACACTAGCCTATCTTTTAAGCTTTATTTTCAATCCTAGTTACCTAATGGCTAAACTCATCAGTTATCCTGTTTGGATTGACAGACTGTGACTGACAGCCAAAGCATGCTTTTTATTCCTTGTTTTTTGTCAGTTGGTGAAAGTGGTAAAATGATCATTGATATAGAGTGCTTCAATATAATCACCTGTTTACAGGGTTTGTATGCTAATACGTTTTCTATTTTTTAAAGGATAAAAAGTAGGGTAGCAAAACCATAACATTGTTTAATTGTGACTAATTGAATAACGGGGATGCATGTGCACCACTTACTCAGGCGTCTACGATAATAACGCAAGAAGAAGAAGTGTAAAATCTTTTTCGAAGTAGATGTTTTGATCTGTCATATTAAGCGAAAGCACAGATGTTTCTAATAACATTAACAATGGATCGCACTTCTTTTTAAGTGTCCCAGTAGTCATGACAGTGTGACAGTGAGCCAGCATCCATAAAACTCCTGAAACTAAAGCAGCTGGATGTAATTCAGACATCATTTATTTCTTATCTACACCTGTGCTTTTCTTACTTGATGGACTTGTATTGGATGCAGAGATGCTCTTTTCTGGCTTTTAACAAAACACAGCATTAGTGCTACTCCAGTTCCTTATGAGAACCGCATATAGTGAATCTTGAGCCGCCCATTTGTAAATGACCTGAACTGACACAAGCAGAATGAAATGAGGTTAAGTACATATTAAACTGCTTAAAGGATCAACAAGTAGAACATTTTGAATGAAAAATGTCTCCAAAAACATTATTTTGCTCTTATCTCTTGGTTTCCTTAACTCATAAACAAGGTCATAAAAGTAGAGCAGAGTGGGCAGGGTGAGACTGAAAACATTTGTTATTAATATATTAAAGTTCCAGTAAAAAAGGTTAGCTTACATTTATCAAAGGGGGGCATTAAAAAGTCTTCTGATGCTTTGATAAAAAAGAATTATGTTGTGATGCAGCTTTCCAGACCGAATTAATAACTACAGTTCAACAGTAATCAAAAACAGCAGTTTGTTCCATGATCATGAAAAGCTATTAAGTCAATGTGCAGGATAAGGAACTATTCACCCAAAAGGATACAGTGCAAAAAAGTACAATGATATAAATTGCTGCATTCAAAATAAAGACTTGAGAAAAACAGCTTAAATGAAGTGTATAACACATTTAAAGCATCAAACAGGGTGTGGGAGACAGAGGTGGGGAAAGAGAGAAAGAAAGAGTGGAAAAACAGAGGGAGGGAGACAAACAGGGGCTGCTTTGGGGCCAGTCGCCACGGGGTGTGTGTGTACTTGTGTGTGTACGTGTGTGTGTGTGTCTTGGGAGGGCGCAGTGGGGGAGTTTGGGGGCATGGAGGAAGGGATCAGAGCTTTGGGGCCAGCTCCACAGGGAACAGAGAAGATGGGGAGAGAATGGAGGGAGGGTGTGGGGGAAGGGAGACGGAGGGTGAAAGGAAGGGATGTGGTCATTTTTTGAGTTTGAGAACTCAGCGGGGAGGGACAGCGAGGAGGGAGGGAGGGAGGCAGGCAGACATTGTGGTCTGTGTGTGCTCTGAGAAAGACTGGGGAGATGAGAGGGAAGAGGAGGAGGAGAGGAGGAGGAGAGGAGAGAGGAGAGGAGAGGAGAGAAGAGAAGAGGAGAGGAGAGGAGAGGAAAGGATGTGACATATATGGCTTGGGGTCCAAGTAGATGAGATGAGAATGGGGGGGGGGGGGGGGGGGTGATCAAAGAATGGAAAAAAGGAGAGGTAGAAAGGCCGAGAGGGTGAGTGAGGGGAGGTGTATCAAATGGAGGGAGGTTGCACGTTCCACTTGGGAAGAGAGAAAGAAGAAGTGGAGAGGGAGAAACAGGGAAGAAAAAAGGGAAAAGAGTCCCAGGTGTCAGCAGGGGGGGGGGGGAGAGAAAAAAGAAAAGAAAGGGAGGGGGTAGAGGTTCTGGGGGTCCTGGTTGTTGGCAGGGGTGCAGGAATCCAAGGGAATGGCCTGTTCCTCATTATCCAGATACACCCCCCCCCCCCCTTTTCCAACACACACACACGGAAGAGGTCCCCACATGGCCCCATGACAACTCTATCCTGACCCGTCCCCACACACACACACACACACACACACACACACACACACACACACACACACACACACACACACACACACACACACACACACACATACACACACACACACATACACACACACACACACACGTACACACATACACACATACACACACACACATACACACACACAAGTATATAAATATATGCGGACAGATACAAACACAAGGACCCATACACACAAAACTAAACACAATGACGGAAAAACAAAAACACACACACACACAAGCACATTTTGGACTCTTTCTGTCTCTCAAGTTTAACAAAATCTCTTCGGACATGAACACACTGACAAAAACCAGCTCTATTGTGTAGTTGATATCATTTGGCAGGGAGGACACACAGCTTTAAAGTCAATAGTTTTACATGTTACAGCCTGAGCATTAGGATTTTTAATGTAAGCAGATCAACTAAAGTGTTGAGGTGATCATATAACCACAATAACCTGCTGGGCAGTAGAAAGTGCTAAACTCCTTATAAGATGGATGTTTGGTGTTAGCCTTACTGATTGATACAGAGCCTGGAAGCTAGTTCAAGCAGTAGGTTTAAACCCAGGTGCCAATCTTCTGATGTGTCAGCTGAGCTTCTTGTCTCTAACTGGGTGGCCGAATTAAGCAGGTAGATTTACTGCTCATTCTCTGCTACTGTTGCTACCTGCACTGGTCACACCCCGCCACCAATTAAGCATTAACCTGTAGGCACTTTCCTCAAGGTTCCCCCCGAGGGGCTTAAACAGATCTCTGCCTGCTCTGTCTTTTAACTGTCTTTGTCCTGTGCAGGAATAACAGAGCCTTGACAACAAAATTAATTAAAATATGGTCCTTTTTTTAATATTTTAAGTCTATAAACCCCAAATGCAGTAAGGTAAGTAAATGAGATGTCCCTCCTTCAAGGCTTTCAACACCTAGTGTCAACATTTCGAGCAGCTTGATGCTCGTAAAAACTCTTCTAGAGGGGCTTCGTTAATCGTAGCACTGCAACTTGCGTGTGTTTGTTTATCCAGCAGATAACCAGTAGGGCTGCTTCTGACAACACTGATGGCAAGATGCTCGAGTAAAAACACCCAGAGAAGAAAACCACAAGAGACATATGTTTTCCACAAGTTGATCTGAGTGATGAACACCTGGCCTTCAAAAGGATGGCGATGAGCGTTGGGTCTGAACAAAGCCGATGAAATTCTGTTAGTTTTTTGAGGAGGGCCTGCAGCGTGGTACTGGAGCCCAGCAGTGAGTCCTATCATTCAAAATCATCAAGAAAATTGTAATGGCGTTATACATTTTTTCCCTGATTAAATCTTTTATCATGAACTTCTTTTGCAACATGTGCTTGTGCTCTGACTGGTTGGGGTTTTTTTGCAGTATGCAAGCTGAGTGAAATCTTACACAGTTACTGAATCGCCCTGAATCATTTGGGCTTCGGGTCTTCTAAAAAACACACAATATGCATGCTTTCTTTTTCAGTTTAAACCTTACAAACACTACGCTACCCTTTCCACTTGGTTTGAATGTGAGAGTGCATCGTAGGGCTATTAAAGTCAAAATACATCGACAGCATGTTATGCAAGAAAAGGCTGTAATGTCGATAAAGTCCTCCAGGTACTGGCGGGAGGCCGTGAAGCAGCCAGATATTAGGGATTTGGGGGTGTCGTTTGAGGAACAGGACTGGGCTAGGATCTGTGGCACTCCTAAATAATATTGAGGGTTCTGAGGGTGAGACTTATTCAATTTAAAATTCTACAGCATTTTTATTGGACCCCAAATAGGCTCCTCAGACTTGGCTTTAAAGACTTGTGTACTTGGTGGAAGTGTGGTAAGTTATACACTGGGAGACTGTAAAGTGTTGTCTGTCTTGTCAAAGGAGGCTGAAGTTGGGCAGCAGTTAGCAACTATTTTGACAAGCGTATAATCTAGACAAGGCCTTATAGTATTTAAAATTATGGGGAAAAAATGCAAATACCCATCAAAATAATGTTGATTATTTCCTCTAGTAAGTATATGCCATGGTGCAGGATCTTCTTGTTGTGGATGAACTGTCCACAGCAAGACTAGCAAACAGTCAGAGTGCAACATCCAAATCTGAAATTTACACAGTCTGACTGTGGAGATCAGACAATTTTTATTTATTCAAAGTTATGTAAATGTATATTTCTATAATCTGACTGTGTAAATATTTGATTAATAAACACCCAAACACAAACATGCTGTCTGAGACAGAGACACAGAAAAAGCTGCAAACCCTTTGGCTGAAGAATTCTAATGAACGTTTGGAGATAGACAGAAGTGGTCGTCTCTCTGTCTGTGCCTTTACACACACACACACACACACACACACACTGTACTGGACTATAGATTTAGGCTTTTTTCCTTTCTACATGCACACACACACGCACATTGTAATACACTCAAACACACACACACACACAAATATTTACTCACTGCAAGATCTACAGGCAGGCACACAAGGACAGAGAGAGGGAAAGAGGAGAGATGAGAGAGAGAGAAAAAAAAGAAGAGGGGAAGAGGGAAGTTACATTTTTAATCGAGTGTTTCTTTTCCTCCGAGCAAAGTAGGTCTGAATACAAGGTGGTGGTGCCAACACACACACACACACACACACATACACACAAACACACGTTCTCATGTCCTGTGGCAAATTCTTCTTTTTCACTCTTGCATTAAGTAAGAAAAAAGGGAAGAGAGTCGAAGTAGGAGGAAAGAGAGGAGGACGACGACAGAAGAAGAGGACGAGGAGGGGTAGGAAGAGAGAGAGAGAGAGTGAGAGAGAGAGGTGGGGGGAAAAATGAAGGAAAGAGAAGAGAGAGGAGAAGAGAGAAAACGTCCCCGCAGATTCTTTCTCCCTTCCTGGAGCGAGCGCGGGCCCCTGCAGCGCCGCCTGTGTAATTTCCAGTGGCAGTGAATACAGGTATTAATAAAAGCCCCATGGGGAAGAGCACACAATATAACCCTACATTTTCAGGCATTATGAAAGGACGCCCCCAGGGGTCCTCGGGCTCAAATTTCTGAGATGCAGGCATTGTAAAAAGATGCCCCCGGGGGAGGACCCCGCAATAGAAATCTGCTGAATTCAAAGCATTTCCAGAGTCCTGGTGGGAGCCATTACTCCCACTGGAGGAGGAAAGATTTTTTTTCCTACCTCTCCTCTCTCCTTCCACCCGCTCTCTCTCTCTTTTTTTTTTCTTTTCTTTTTTTTTTTACCAAACATGTGTTACTGACATGTTGACAGATTGCTCAGTGAGGTGTTTAGGTGCATGCACAAGGCACGTCTGCTGAGACACGAGCTCCCTCCCCTCCCCTCCTCTCCTTCTCTCTCTCTCTCTCTCCCTTTCTGTTTCTCCCTCCCTCCCTTGCCAGTTCCCAAGTTCCATCCCTCCCTCCCTCCGACTGCAAACCTCTCAGCGCGCCCAAAACTGCTCCCATCCATATTTCATAAAGGAGAAACTAGGCTGAAAGAGAGAGAGAGAGAGAGAGAGAGAGGAGAGAGAGAGAGAGAGAGAGAGAGAGAGAGAGAGAGAGAGACGGAGACAGACGGAGGATGGGAAGAGTTTAGGCGAAAGGGAGAGAGTAAGAGAGAGTTACAGAGGAGGGGGGAGAGAGAGAGAGAGAGAGAGAGAAAGAGAGAGAGAGAGGGAGAGAGAGAGAGAGAGAGAGAGAGAGAGAGAGAGAGAGAGAGAGAGAGAGAGAAAGGACAGGAAAAAAAGGAGGAAAAAGGGAAGATAAAGAGAGACAAAGCGGGATCAAGGGAGGGGAACGAGAGGAGGAGAGGACAGATAAAGAGAAATAGAGCGATGTAGAGAGTGGGAGAACTCTGCAGTGAAAAATGAACCCTGTGATGAAAAATGACTTCACAACAACCCTTCTCCGTCTCACCCCCTCCCTGCCATCCCTCCATCCCTCCCTCTCCCTCTCTGCATGTTGTACCCCCCCCCCCACCTCCTCATCCTCCTCCTCCTCCTTTTCCTCCCTCCCTCCCTCCCTACTCCTTTTTCTTCTTCTTCTACTGCTGCTCTCCTCTCTCCATCCCCCTCTCCTCTGGTGCCGGGCTCCTGCTCTCTCCCTGGAAAACCTGAGCGGCAGCCAGCTGTGTCTGTGTGTGTGTGTCTCTATGTGTGTGTGTGTGTGTGTGTGTGTGTGTGAGTGCACTTGTATGTATGCCAAGGGCTTAGCACAGGAATCTTCGGGCCACCCCCGGGTACAGAGACACAGAGGGAAGGGGAGAAAAAAAAAAGGAGGGAGGGAAGTAGGGGAAGGGGGCAGAAGGAAAGGAGGGTAGAGGGGGCACATGGTGATGAAGAGGGCAAGAGGGAGGGAGAGAGGAGGGGGGTAATTTTTTTTTTTTAAAGACGAAGAGGATGGAAGCCAACGGAGGAAAATAACAAAAAAAAATGACACCGAAGGCAAAGGCGTGAAGAGGAAAAGAGCGTGATATTTATTTTGTCAGTCAACAACAGCTACCTGACTCAAACCGCACAGACACACACACATGCACGTACACACACATACACACACAGTAAGTGGCAGGCCAGAGTGCAGGAGGCTGTCTGTAATTTTGTTTCAGATTACACCCCTCCTACCTCTCCTTCTCTCCCTCTCTTGTAGAAAGTGATCTGTGGTTTTAATAAGAGTCTTGGCCTCGCAGGAGTCAGCTGCTATCCTGACGACAGACGCAGCTAGATGTGTGTGTGTGTGTGTGTGTGTGTGTGTTTCTGTGCTTGAGAGGGTGTTTCTCTGTATGTGTGTGTGTGTGTGTGTGTGTGTGTGTGTGTGTGTGTGTGTGTGTGTGTGTGTGTGTGTGTGTGTGTGTGTGACAGCGGGTTGCGACAGACGGTAAGAGCTTAGCAGTGGGGAGATGTCCCGCGGGGGGCAAACCAGTCACCCAAGGGCCCCTGCACTAACAGACGCGCTCTCCTCCCTGCTTTCCCCTCCGTGTTTTTCTCCTCTTGCCTCTCCCCACCCCACCTCCCTACCTCTCCTCTCTACACGTTTTAAGTTTTTACTCCCACTCCATACTCCACTTTTCCACTTTTCCACCCCTCCTCCTCCTCCTCCTCCTCACCTGTCTTCATCCTGTTTCTCCTGCTATTCCTTTTTCCTCCCCCCTTCTTTTCCTCCCTTCATTTCCTTCTGTTCTCCCAGCAAGACAGGCTCCCCGGTAATCTCTCCTCTCCCCCACCGAGATAGGAAAGAGAATAGACGGAGAGTGCAGCTGTATGTGCTCAATTAACACAGACCTCACAAATACCTTAGCAAAGAATATGCACAGGATCTCACTCTCTCACTCTCTCTCTCTCTCTCCCTCCGCGCACACACACGCACACGCACACACACCATTTTCCACCCACACCATCTCACCATCTAAGAAGCGACTAGCTGGGTTAATGACTTGCTATTTGTCACTGACAGCGACAGTTTCGCCCCCCCCGCCTTGACTGACAGCTCCCTCGTTTACTCTGTGCCTACCTTCTCATCGCTTCCTCTTCTCCCCATTCAAGTGTTTTTTACTGACATCTTTAACAATCTCTCACCCTATCACCCTTTTGTCTCCTCACTCACACCTAGCATGAGTGTGTGGACACTGTTGACGTCAGTGCATGTGTGTGTGTGTGTGTCTGTGTGTGCGTGCCAGGCAGCTTTTTATATATAACTAAACTGAATGGATAGCTGCCCAAACACAAGGCCTCCGTAGCAGTTTTAAAACACTGTGTGAGTGTGTTTAAGGCTCTGTACACGTCACATTGACCCAACCTTGTAATGGTTTGGCTGTTAAGACAGCTTTTGGGATGGCTGTGTGTGTGTGTGTCTGTGTGTCTGTGTGTGCTTGTGTGTTGATGTGGCATAGCAGGGCCAGAGAATGTTCTCCATTTGATCTGTAGGAGGTTTTTTCCGCTCCTCCTCTCCTCAGGGAGCCTCTGCTCCACATTCTGACTCCTACTGAGACCCATCGACACTCCCCCGACTCACACTCTCGCTCTGTCTCTCTTGCATGTACTGCACACACACATAACACACACACACACACGGGATATAGACTTGCATGTACAGCACTAAAAGTAGTAGACACACATCACAAGATATTACACATCATATATATACCTCAGCAAGTTCGCCCAAAGCCTCTAAACCATGTGGAATAGTTCAGCATATCAGGCGGTAATACAGTGGGGGAACAAAAAAACAAAAAAAAAGATAAGGCACTTTCACAGTGGATAGTGTGGTTGCATGCTATCGAGCCATGAGCGTTACTATTGATAATACCAGTATCAGTCATTGTGTGCTGGCTTGTTAATTACATAAAACAACATATAATTATATACAAGCTACACAAGGAGGAACTACTATGCCAGTTAAATGAGTTTGTACACACATACACACACACACAGTATCTAATCCACAATTTAAAAGCGGAGTTATCACACTGGTTCAAAGTTGCAGAGAAAAGGAATGATGATGGGATTATAATGGAGGCAAATCATCTCTATCACACACACACACACACACAGTATACACACAACCAGCTGAGCAGTCGGGCTCATGCACATCAATGTGGCATTACATTAACCAGATGTGTTGGGGTCTGTGGGTATGTGCGTGCTTGAGTGGGCGTACACACATTTATATGTTATTGATCTGTGCCACTGTGCGTGCACGTGTGTGTTTGTCCAATTTCCACTCAAATTAATGGTGCCTCTTTATAGGCCTTCTGCTAGAGTGGCACTGAATTACTTGGTGCTTCACTCTCGCACCTGGGACCCATTCAATGTTATAGTCGCGGCTAGCTGCTAACATGGGACCCATTTGCTACAACAGTATAGTTAGCATTACAGATACCGGTTCTTTTTCTGCACTAACTAACATGGTTCTCGAGCCAGCACCTGGGACCCACAGATGAACGTCAGATATTATTCAATAATTGTTCACTTACGGATGAAAACGTGCAGGAAACTTTACATTTGCGACAAAGACTAAAAAATGTAGGTCTGTGTTGTCGGTACAGTTTCAGTCGGCTGCAGTAACATTAAGAGCTAGTAAGTGAGCACCTTTATCTTCATTTCACTGAAGTCCCTACAACAAATGAACAATGTGTTTTGTTTTGCAGGAGTTAGGATAACAAAATTTAAGTTAATACATCTCTGAAATGTTTTTTTATTGTTGTAAACTTACATCATCTGCTGTATAGAGTGAAAATGCTCTCATGATTCATCCCCAAAAGTCGCCTTAAATGACCTAATGTTCTCTCCTTTTGTCTTCCTCATGTTCCTTCATGTTCCTCGTGCACTTGAACACAGTGTAAAGACTAGAAGACAGACCCACAAGACTGAAACTTAACATAATATGAAACATTTGGGGGGTTTTTAATGTAGAAGGGAGAAAAAAACCTACAATTTATATTTGATTTGACCACATAAAGTGTGGATAGTTTCTCCATGTGAATGCATGTTAAGTTGCTGTCCTGGCTTAATCAGTACACTCTGCAGCCACAAGTCTGTGTCACATCACTGTTGTTCTGTAGTGATGACAGACCAGGAATAGTTTTGGTTTTGCTTCCACATCTATATGTATTTTGGCTCATAATTATAATACTTTGACTTTTTATGTAGAGATTTAAAATTCTCTGTGGTAAGAATAATGTGCCCTTGATTTGCTGATTTTCTTTTGCTGACGCAAAGCTAACAGCATGCTAACATCACAGCTACATCATAGCAAGCTAACTTCTGGCAAGATGTCTGTCACCCCCGACCAAGATGGCTGATGTCTGAGTTGTTTGGTTTCTGCTCGGGGACAAACACACACCATCAAACTACAAAATGCATGAACACATTAACTCTCTCATGCAGATCCAGAGTGGCGTGTGTTTATCCCCAGTAGGTTGTGTGTTTTTTTGTGTATGTGTGTGCGTATGTCCCATGCCATCCCACTAAACCAGCTCCCGGGGGTCTTTACCAGAAAACTTAAAAGGATTCTTTAGTCCATGTGTTTTAATTTAGCCCTTCTTCTCAATAATAACCAGAAAGCAACTAACTTCATACGCACATATACTCTTCTGCATGCTCACAGACACACACACACACATCAGACAAATACACTCAATGACACACACCAACACATAGATGAACCCGCGTACACAAACCCCTGCATGCAAGTGCACACGCATCCTGCTGAGCTGTGGGATTACTCTGCAATCTCAACCACTCTTTCTCCAGGGAAAAACATGTTTTATCATTTCATTTCATTTCTTTCTTCTGCGCTCCCTCTCCCCCTCCCACCTCTCTTCCCTCAGCTTTCTCGCTCAGCAACATGTAGCCCTCCCCAGACTCCTGTGCTGAAATCACAGGCCACATCCCGCGCTCTGACAGAAGCCCTGCGCTTTTGGCGGTGTGATTCTCTCAGAATATGTGTGTGTGTGTGTCTGAATGTGACACAGCACACTGAAGTAAAATATTGTGTGTGTGTGTGTGTGTGTGTGTGTGTGTGCGTTTTTTTTGGCCAAGAGTGCTAACTTCTCCTTTTCTTTCTAATGTCCAGGTAAGGCTTAATAATTAAGGTAGGATTAAACTGTTTCTATAATATAATTATAAGCAGAACAAATCTAAATCAGGTCTGAAAATATAAAGATAGTAAAACATGAACATATTGAGCCTCAGTGCATTCTTTGTTCTTTCATTGTATTTAGGTTAGCATGATTTATTCCTTCCAACTCTTACAAATTTCATTATAATACTCCACCAAGTCTTAAGGCAACACGATGTCCCAGTGATATAGTACAAGAAAACATTTTACATGATTACACTGAACAGCCCAGGGACCTTTGTCGCCTCTACATGTGTACATATTTCCTGATGCTCTTCACTGCAGAGTATCTAAAGCTTTAAACAAAGCTCACATCTCAGAGAATTTCCCTGTGACTACATGTGAGACCCGAGACCGACGGTTTTGCTGGGATTGGATGTCAAGCCGGCGGGTGAATAAGAGGTTGCTGAGGCAGGGGTCTTTCCATCTACATTACACAGTCTCTAGGAACACTATCTTTACCAGTTTAAACAAAGCCCTCTATCCCCCCTCTACCCATTTCTTCATCCCCCTATCAAAAGTAAACACACACACTCTCACACGCTTAGAGGCAGACTGCCTTGCAGTAGCAAGAAAGTGTGTGTTCATGTGTGTGTGTGTGTGTGTGTGTGTGTGTGTTGGCTTGTTAAGCAAGCGTTTGGATTAATCTGTAGGAACCAGATGCCCCCGTCGCGTTCCTTTCAGCCCCTCCATTAATTACACCAGTACTAATAACGGCTTTTGTGTGTGTGTGTCTGTGTGTGTGTGTGTGTGTGTGTGTGTGTGTGTGTGTGTGTGTGTGTGTGTGTGTGTGTGTGTGTGTGTTTGTGTGTGTGTGTGTGTGTGTGTGTGTGTGTGTGTGTGTGTGTGTGTGTGCAAGTCTGGCCCCATGGGACACATGGGTATAACTGAATCCAATAGCTATAGGTATTCAGAAGCAGGGGGGACACGAGCCACCCTGGAACCTATAAGGCTGGTGGAGTTTTGCATAGTGACAGTACACTGACAGACATGTCACATTTCCACTGTGTATCTGACATAGTTTACAATTGTGCACTTTTTAAACATCTGGAGCATCTCACAACAGCATTGATTCAATTATACCTCATTCCTAAAATGGGAGTAAAATCTGGACATACAAACTACTTATTTTATGTTCATGTAAAGGTTTCTGCATTTTAGCACCATCTGAAATAATAGACATTGTTAGACAACCTCAGTTAAATTTTTTCTTTCCTTCATTTTGGTTTTCTGTCATATTTTTCACCTACCTTTTACTCTTTTGTGGCCACACTCTTTCTTTTATTCACCAATCAACACATCACTAAATCCTGACCATGATGATGTTAGTGCCATGTCCAGTGAGGTATACAGGACTCAGTGTGCACTGTTTATCTTTGGCATATGATGATTTGGGATATTTAGCTGTTCTGTACCTGTGGCTTTTATGAAAAAGTTATAAAACACACAGCGGAGAACACAATCCAAATGAACTCTCTTACCAGCTGGGCAGTGGTTGGTTCTGTGTTCGGTGAGCTCGGCCAGACAGTCAAAGTCCTGTTGACAGTTGTCGCAGGTGAAGATGGATTCGTCGTCGAGGTCGTCGTCATGATCGCGGTCGTCATGCTCGTCTTGATCTCCATCCTCAGCACCTGCCCTGTGGCCTTCTTTGGGCTCTGTCTCTCTGTCAGCTGCAGGGACTTCTGACGACACAACAACATATACTGTATATTGGTTTTCGTTTCGCTTATGTTAATTATTATATTCAAGTACATCAAGCTGTTATTACACCCCTGTTGTTACATATTTATGATCATAGTCTTGCATCAGAGGTAAGATTTCTTCTTTTTTTTCCTCTGGTGACAGCAGCTTGATCTTGCCTTCACAGCCCTGGATTAAACAAAGATCTGGCTCATCCTCGTCCCTGTTATCTCTTCTTCTGTTTTTTTCTCTTTCAACATACATACTCATCCTCCTACTTGCTACCTTTCTCTTTAATCATGTTTAATTTAATCTACCATAACTTTCAGTTTTCACCTTAATCAGTTACCTTTTATTTTGGCCTTTTTTTTAAATCAATTTTTGCTTTGTCATTTTGTGTTTTAAGCTGTATAAATTATGTTATTTTGGCCTTTCCACGCTCTACCAATGATATGTACAACTTGAGTCATTTATATTTAGTGTGTGGAACATCGCTTCAGCATGTGATGGAGTGTGTGTGTGGGCGTGTGTGTGTAAATGTGTGTGTCCTGGTAGCAGACAGGCGAAGAGTGTGTGTGAGAGGGGACCAGTGGAGGGCTGTGTCGGCCCAATCCTCCCTGCTCCATTGTGTCTCCATTTTCACACCTTATTATCACATTATAAACGCTGAGGATCCAATAGGACTGACACTGAAGACACTGGCTTGGGAGAGGAGGAGGGAGAAGGAGAAGAGAGGAGAGGAAAGGGAGAAGGTGAGGAGAGCCATATTGGATTGACAGTATAAAGTAGTTACACCTAATAAAAGGATAACTCTGTAAAGCTTTATCTCTGTTAGTAAATTTGAAGTGTTGGCCATTATGGAGAGTCAATAATCTTAATTACTTTTAATGGAAAATAGACTTCCTTTAGTGAGTGCAGTTACAGGTCATATAGGATTAAGCTCTAATTTAGTTTTGTCCATTAGGAGCTTTTAACATCATTTTATGTGTGAAAGAAGCCTGATACACTGTTTTTGGCACTTCATTTGTGCAATTTTGGTATCAGACAAGAGTAACCGAAGCTATATTGTATCCTGGTAGTTAGCCCAACATAAGCAGGTACAATCACAAGTCATTCCACTGGTTGCAGAAAGCAGAAGAGACATGATAATCACGCGTCTACAAGTTCAAGAGAAAAAATGCGTGTATTAGTGAGAGCGATAAGAGTGAAGCAGGACGACTCCATCCCACACTCATTTATTACGGGAGAGGTGTGATGGGCGAGAGGGATGGAGGGATGCTGGGATGTGGGGAACGAGGGATTGAGGTGATGGTGTGTTTTGGGGGGCTGCGGGAGAGGAGGACAGTGATGGAGGGATAGAAGGAGGGATAGATGAAGGGATGGGGAAGAAGAGAGGGAGGGTGTTGGCCATCTGTCCAGTGGTGAGAGCACCGTCTGGCCAGGGAGAGAAAGTGGCCCCTTGGCTGACAAAACACACACACACACACACAGACACACACTTGTAGTGAATGCGCAGTTACACGCAGGTCATTGTGCACTTTCACGCAAAAATACACATATGCAAACACATACACAATCACACAGATGTGCACACACAGGAAGCACATCAACTACATACTTAGATAAATATACTAATAACGTGTGCATTTTGGAGTGTAGTTATGTGCAGTTTTGTCGTATGTCTAACAATTCTGCCGGATATCACCAGGATGTGATCGGAATAAATTAAAAAGTAAAGGATTATGTGTCACAGCTGCTTCAGTAGAAAGAAAGACACATGAAGCCAATAAAGTTACAAAAACTAGGTCCAGCCTAAACTATTTTGCCTTTTAGAGAACTCATTATCATCATTTAGTTATTCATGTTAAAATGTATTCTAGTAGTGATTTTTAGGCTGCGTTCAGACTGCAAGCCAAAATCCGATTTTTAGCCCATCTAGATTGGAACCAGATGGCTCTTATGAAGTCTGAACAGTCATGAATCACATGAAATCCGATTTTTGCAAACCAGATCGAAACCACCTTTGGGAAGTAGTTTCAAATCGCATTTGGACAGATGTGTCTGAGTCTGAACAGCTCCAAACACTCAAATCGGTTTTGACTGTCCGTGACGTCTCTCTACGTCTCTACGCTACTCTACGTCACTCTATGGGACACCACACCTGCGCTTATTCGAGTTGTTGTTGCTAAATGATATCAATGGAGGCAATGGAGGACGTCGAAAACATCAGTCCTTGGACAGAGGACAAAACCAAATTCTTAATTAATCTTCTGGTTTGTTGTTGCTGTCGCTGTCGCAATTCTATGACATCACACAATACACGCTAGATGACACCTCCGCTCCGACGACGTTGCCACAGCAACCTGTCAGATTGGTCATTAATGTGGCCCAGTCTGAACAGAGCCAAATCCCATTTGGACACTTGCTAAAAACAGTGTGGACAGTCAGGCCTTAAAATCGGATTTGAGAAGGAATCAGATTTGAATCAGATTTGCCTGCAGTCTGAACGCAGCCTTATAATGTGTTTTTTATTGTGTTAAATAGGACTGGGCAATATATCACTATTATCGTGATATTTTATAGATATCGTCTTGTATTTTGAATATTGCAATATCGAGATACGGCATAAATGTTGTCTTTTCCTGCTTTTAAAGGCTGCATTACAGTAAATTTATACAATTTTCGGAACTTAACAGACTTTTCTATTATCTGCCTTTATCCATTTAGTCATTATATCCACATTACTGATGATTATTGAACAAAAAATATCATTGCATAAATGTTTTGTGAAAGCACCGATAGTCATTCCTACAATATTTTCTAAATATCGTTAGCGAGGTATTTGGTCAAAAATGTTGTGTTATTTGATTCTGTCCATATCCCCCAGCCATAGATTCAAATATAAAATCCACACCTGTTTCACTTCTTTTAAAAAAATTGTGTCAACATCTTGAGAAAAATCTCACTTGTCTCAAAAAACTATAGATCAGAAACAAATAGAATGCTCTGATCTCTCTGTTATACTTTTGCAGTGTAGAATCTCATATATTCATATGCAAAAGCAACCATATATACACACACAAACGGGTTCCCTCACATCAACACACACACACACTCCCCAGGGTGCAGTGCCAGAGGTGAGGGCAGTGCCAACTCCAGTGCATGCCAATACAACCTGCTGTCATAGCAACAGAGGGAGGAGCCAGATGAAACCTCTCCTTCTTCTTCTTCTTCTGTCTCTCCTCCATCTCCCTCAGTAGCTCTTCATGTTTTCCATCCCTCTATTTCTAAGTCCTTGCATCTTGCACCCGTCTGTCCTCATCTCCTCATTATTCTCTTTATGTGTCTACTTGTGTTTCTTGTCGACTTATCCTTTTTATTTGGTCTCCAGCCCTCAATCACTGTGCAGGGGGATAAGAGAGATAGAAGGGTGTCAAAACAGAGGAGGATAAAGGGATGAGGGAGGCTAACACAGTTGGCGGTGTCTCTATTTGCACGTGTGTGTGTGTGTGCGTATGATACCCCCACCTACCCACCCACCTCGCTACACACACAGACACATGAACAGGATAATTATGTGCCCTCTTATGGGTCTCAGAGAGATGTAGATGGGGCGGCCTTGATAAGAGTGCTGCCACTGGAAGCTTCTACATGCTGTAGCTGTTATGATCATTACCGCTGTCAAACTGTGGCAGCAGACCTCCTGGTTTGGCCGCGGTTTTTATTTTCGTCTCCATTCTCGTCGCGCCACGAATCCTTGACACTAAGTGTTTCAGTATAAAAGCATGCCTAAAATAGCACGTTTTTCAATAAGTCACTACCAAAAGCAACACGCTGAATTGGCTATTTTTGGAAACTGATCTTTCTCTCTTGCCTATTCGTCCAAAAGCAGCTTTTGTCACATCCAAAACTGCTTTATGAAGACACTCTCCACTGTGAATGAATCCAAACACACTGGTCTCATGTTTTATTGAAGAGGAAACTTTCCCAAAACTGGCAAAAAAAAACATTACAAGACCTTCAAGTACTTTGTTGCAGTAATATTAAGAAGCCAACTTCCTGACGCCTGTAATGGTGATTTTATTGACTTGTCAGTACAGCAACAGAGGAAGTACTGTTCACCTTGGTTATAAGTAGCATTTATGAGCCACAATCAAGTCATTACTTTACATTCATTGTACACAGTTATCCGACAACAGAAACAAAAAAAAGTCTCATCATCTTTCTATTTAAACTTTAATTTTAAACTTTAATACTTCTAATTTCTCACAAAACTAACCTCACCTTTTTTGTCTCCAAACCACACCACCCCCACCCCAACCACACCAGAAAGAAGCAGCAAGCCTACCTAATGAAAGCAACCAACTCCCATGGGTCCTCGGGTACGGAGGGTTATGTGTGTGTGTGTGTGTGTGTGTGTGTGTGTGTGTGTGTGTGTGTGTGTGTGTGTGTGTGTGTGTGTGTGTGTGTGTGTGTGTGTGTGTGTGTGTGTGTGTGTGTGTGTGTGTGTGCGTGCGTGCGCGCTGGGGTATTTATTGAATAGTACGACAGTGGTCCCTAGAAAATAGCATGTGTGCATCATACACTTGCAGGCTCTCTTTCCTTCACACACAAACACACGCACACACTCGCACACGCACACACGTCAGCAGGATATGGCTATAGTCACTCCAAGACACGCGAACACGCACATGCACACACTCGCTCTACAGAGAACCATTATCTCTGAGTCACAGACTGTCCCTATGCCAGGAATAACTGCACATTCTCTTACACTCGTTTACACACACACACACACACACGCACAATCATAAAACCTCCAATCTCAAGCGCAGACAAACTGTTATATTTTTTACGTCATCCACAGAGACGCGCAGTCAAAAATCGCGTCTTCCAGTTAACCCGCAGGAAACATGAAAAATAAAAAATGTCACCGCTAAATGAAAGTCACGGCGATGTGAACAAAGCGTGTTTCACCACAGTGGTTTTCTAGCAGGCTTCCAGTCACAGAGCCCTGCTGATTTTTATTCTAGCCATGTAATGAGGGACTGAATCACACCTGGGATGTGCAGTGAATGCAATTAAATGAAATTAACTAGCTGGTAGGATAGAAAATCCAGCAGTATTCTGGAGTTACGAGGAATAGGATTGAAAGTGCTGTTTGGTGTGCTGGAAAGAAGATACACGCGGTATGTGCAGTAAAATAATGTGTCAATATGAGAGAATAACAAGCACTTATCTAGTTTAGGGTGTTTGCTGGCCCTGAATTTTAAAACCAGATGGTAGCAGAGACCATTCATTGTTTCTGTATACTAGTATTACAGCTGGGGTAGGTGGTGTTATGGAAAAGGCAAAAAAGTGCAATAATTTGGAAATTAAATCCTCCTCCTGCAGTTCAACACACTCTCACACACACACATACACACACACACACACACACACAAACTTTCTCTCGAGGTACATCAACCTTTGGTAAACAGGGCTGCCTCTCACTTGTTTGAAGTCTGTGGCAAAAGTTACGAATGTCCCGTCTCCCTGCTTAAATTTGCGTGATATCTCGTTTCGCTTCCTTTGAAAATATCTCGCTCCGGTGTTGTTGATAAGATTATACACTGTTCAGTTTCCCGCCCCCTCCTCCACCCCCTGTGCTACTGGTAACAGTCCGATGATTGCACGTTGCTTTTCATTCTTCTTTCTGTTGATATTCTTCTTCTATTCATGTAGTCTCGTTACTTCCTGTCCATCAGTATCCTGCTGCTCACCGGGCCTCCAAACTTTCTGTGTGTATGTCCACAGATAGGCAGGTAGGTAGGTTGAAAGGCAGGTAACTTGTCCAATCATTTCATTCAAGCTGAATAAAAAAGGCTGAACAGACTTATTACAGGCCTGCACCAGCCACAGTTACTGGGTCAGAGCATTTGATTTATTGATTACTGTCTGGATGTATAGAGAATTTCAACAGAAATAACCAAAAAACACATGACCGACCCCAGCTTTAACATAACCTAAAAAGTTAACTCAATGACAGAATTACTTGAACATGTTTCCAAATCTTGCTTTTTATATGAATCCATGAAGCTCTGATGATGGAGGTTCATGCAGGGACAATAAACCACCCTTCATGACATTCCAGAAAGATCTGTATAAAATACTGTGGGCTGTTTTAAGACCGTTTTTTTATGCAGGCCTCTGTGTGTGACAGCATGCAACATCAGGTGTGAATGTGGAGGAAAGATGTTTTACACGGTGTGTCTCTAGAGGAAAGGTAATAAGCAATATTCTTGGCTGTAGCCACCAGCCGCAGTAACCTGAGGACAATGGGCTGTTTATTAACAGATAAAAATATAAATATATAAATGGATACCTCAGGTATAATGAGGTCACTTTGCATATCTGCAGGAAAGATATATGCAGGTGGTGTGTGTGTGTGTGTGTGTGTGTGTGTGTGTGTGTGTGTGTGTGTGTGTGTGTGTGTGTGTGTGTGTGTGTGTGTGTGTGTGTGTGTGTGTGTGTGTGTGTGTGTGTGTGTGTGTGTGCCAACTATTATTGGTGTATTGGTGTGTGTGGTGTGTGGTGTGTGTGAGTGTGTGCGCACCCTGGGTAATTAGATAAAGAGAAGTGAATTAGCAGAGTCCACAGTGCAGAATGATGTTACACAGCCTAACCACGCCTAGCTGAGACCCACTAATCACCACTCGTTAGGCTCACAGAAGAGTGTGTGTGTGTGGATGCTGGTGTGTTTTCATATCATGGTGTGTTTGTTAGACTGTCTGTGTGTCTATGTTCTCTCATTACCCATGTTAAAATGAGTTCATTGAGGTAATTAGGGAGCTACATGATAACAAGCCTTACCAAACATACCGGATAGGACAGAGACAGACACAGAAGGAGAGTTTTTTTGTACCTTCCTTCCCCAAGAAATGGAATATAAACCAAACTAGAGCCTGAGACACTGGACCCAAGCTGAGTAAATATGAACACTGTCCATCCCACAGTTTAAGTGTGGTGTGATGGCACTGTTGTGTGCAGTTGCCAAGATAAGCTAGTGTAGACACACAAAGTGGAACACTAAGAAAACCAAACACACACAGTCAGCATGACCATCTTACATCTCTATATATCCAGTGGGAAGAAAACTAGGGAACTAATGAACTCTGGGAAATGTTCCTGAACTGCCCCAGGGTGATAGAAGTGCACTGAAAGAGAATGCCAGAGCTAAAGGGAGAGTAGAGGGGGAATAAAACATACTGTAATACTGCAACGGTAAAGTAGTTATTCAAGTGTTAGATTTGGCAGCCAGAGGCTGGTACTGTGGCCTGTCTGGGACACACTCTGTCTGCCAAGCACGCATTAAAAACACACACACACACACACACACACACACACAAACACACACACACACACATCTATGTCTGTGTGAACCTAAAACAGGCATCAAAAGGTGGGAAGGTGTGTGTGGAGCTTCCAGCTGAATGTTTAGAAACCAAACAGTCCCAACACAAGGCTTTCATTCTGCTCCACATCATGCTCCACATTGGACCAGGATTCACAGGCACCTGGTTGGGCAACACCACCTTCAGCGGGGGCCACTAATAAGCCATGACTTTCAAATCAGATCTGCATCACATTGCAGTCCTGTCCGGTTGTCACTTTACTGTTAATATGTCTACATGTGTGTGAGCTTGTCACTGTCTTCAGTTAGTGTTTGTCAGTGTTACAACCACTGTTAATTACTAACATATAAAAGCAATAGGCTCTTTTTGTCAAGGCTTTTTCAGACTTTGAGTGTTCATTTTAGGAAAAGCACAGGAGTTACTAATAACATTAACGATGGCTCAGTTCCATTTGAGTGTCCCAGTAAGCCATACCAAGACCCTTAAAACAACTCAATTGATTTTCCTTTATTCATTTACACACACACACTGTCTTATAAGGGTATTTGTAGCACCAGATATGCTACTGTTAGGATACAGTTTGGACAATGTTAGGACACTTAATTGTTCAGGGATGGCTATGGACATTAGGCTGTTTTGATTTAGTTTTTGTTTTATTGTGAACTTGAATATCATCTAATATGAAGAGTGCACACTGCAGTTACTAAAGGGTCACTTCATGATTCTTTTTTTTTTACAGTAAGTTTACAATTGACTGCTGAAACAAGTTATTGTTACATTATATTGCTAATAAATTATTTAATTTTGACAGTAAGGCCTTAGTGTGGTACATTACAAACAACTGATGGAGATTATATCACTCATAACTAGTCTAAAAATGGCATATGCATCTGTGCTAAAAGGATAAAAAAAGGGATTGAGAATCGAATCGAATCTTGACCTTAAAATCGAAATAAAAATCGAATCAAGGATTTGTAGAATCGTGACACCCCTACTATTTAAACACAGTGTTACAGTGAGAATGTACTGCTGGTTACACAGGAACTGTCACAATCCCCCACCTATTTGAGCTCTAAATGTTGAGAAGTGGGCAGATACAAAGAATGGTGAACACATTTGGCACAGAGTGCACACTCAAATGCACACTGACACACACACACACACACACACACAGGCTGAACAGGTGCAGCTGGACACAACAACACAGGCCTGCTCTCTCTCTCCCTCTCAGGAGAATGACTCCCCCCCTCACCCCACCCCTTCTCACCCTCTGTCCCACTGTTTGTGTGTGTGTGTGTGTGTGTGTGTGTGTGTGTGTGTGTGTGTGTGTGTGTGTGTGTGTGTGTGTTAGGTGGCTATATAAAGAAGCCATCTCTCCTCACCTCCTCCCCCCTGCCTCCAACCTCATGTTCTTTCCCCCAACATTGCCTGTGTGTGTGTGTGTTTTCACAATACATGGCCTCTTCCACCCCCCAACCCCCCGGGATGAGATCTGCTGAGCCACAGAGGTACCAGTCACACACAAACACACACACACATACACAGCTATACACGCTCACATACATATGCACACACACACAAACAGACCCCCGGGAAGCGCTGCGGCAAGGGAGAGTAGCACCCAACACCGATGTCTGGAAACAGGATGATGAAAGAGCCATTCACGTCATGGAAGGAAGCACAAAAAAGAGACACAAACACACACTGTATATACACTAACACACGTAAAAATTGTTTGCACGCGCAATGCGCAGACTCACACAGATCAGGCAGAAAAGCGTACTCGCAGACAAGTTGACAGCTGCTCACTTATTTGAGTTTTTGGCACATGCACGAACCCCAACGACAACAAAAATCACATGTAGACACACAAACAAAGGGCTTAAATGCTGCAATACAGACAAAAACACAGATACACAGATGCACTGTGCGTTGTCACCAGCAGGCAATAATAGTTCTCACACACACACACACACACACACACACACAGGAACTGTTTTCGTTTTCCTGTGGTAGCCTTGGGGAAATTAAAACTACATTATGGACCTCCAGAGGGTAGCGGTGAGAGACGGATAGAGGAAGAGGAAAAGAGATGAGAGAGAGAGAGAGAGAGAGAAGTGAGATAGAGAGGGCCAGTGTCCTGTTTTTCTCAGCTCTGGCCATAATAAAGAAATTACAGTGAACCAGGAGAGCAAGTGATACTCCCTGTAATGTGTTTTTTCTCAGCTCCACATCTGTGACATAATCTTTTACTTTTCACCTAAAACATTTAGCTCACTTCCTTCAGTTCTGAAACATTTCGTGACTTACCTCACATACTCCACTCCACTCCCCCCCCCCCCCCCCCCTCGTTTCACTTTTATATCATTTAACACCACAGTTTGTTATCATTCTATAAATTAAGGCAAACTTAATAGGATTTGAAACAAACGCTGGGTATACTCAGGGTTAGAAGTCAAGTTACCTTGACCCTTGATCCTCTGACCTACATTGAAGTGTCCAGAGGCTTAGAATAGCAGGTCACTGTTGTGGAGCTATGCTTCTAAATTACAACCGTATAACAATATGGTGCGTGCTCACCTGTTGTTGTGTTAAACAGTACACACAATTTAAAGTGGTCTTCAGATGACTTAACAGTGTGGTGAGGTAAAATGCAGCCTCCCATTCACTACAATGAAGGCAGTCCCATCAATGCAGTGGGGGTGCCCAATGCAGAGGGTCGAAACGCTGGACCACAACACGGGTCGCAGCTTCATTATGGTGTATTTGTATGTTTGGTACCTGACGCAAGCTGCACCACCACCACACAAACCCTCACTTCTTTTTTTTCTTTTTTTTTTTTTTTTATATTGGTCAGAGATGATTTCAGTGTGAACACCTGCTAATTAACATATTTGTTGTAGGTTGGACGGATTAGAAGCGACAAACATTTGCATTTGTTATTTCCTGCTTTTGTTGGGTGTTTCAATGACATTTGACATTGAAAACTGCATTCATTTAGACTAAATGTTCAAACACAGAAACACACTGCCGAGACAGCTTTCTGACGTAGAGTCGCGTCTGTGTCCCTACACACCCATTAAACACACACACACACACACAGAGAGCACGTAAGCTGTGAATAACAATAATGCAGCGGGTCTCAGATTCTCAGTTTCAGCTTGGGGACCTTACAAACCTTTTCCATGATGAGTCACTGACTCTCTCTGTATGTGACTCTTTGTGTCTGTGGGTACGCTTTCCAAGACAAACAGTTAGAGTGTGTATGTGGGTATGTGTTAGTTCGGTCTACAGTAGGCTGTCAGACAAGTATTGAGAAAGAGTATGATGAAGTCTCTCTCTCTCTCTCTCTCTCTCTCTCTCTCTCTCTCTCTCTCTCTCTCTCTCTCTCTCTCTCTCTCTCTCTCTCTCTCTCTCTCTCTCTCTCTCTCTCTCTCTCTCTCATCTCTCTCTCTCTCTCTCTCTCTCTCTCTCTCTCTCTCTCTCTCTCTCTCTCTCTCTCTCTCTCTCATTTCCTCTCTCTCATTTCCTCTCTCTCGTTTCCTCTCTCTCTCTCTCTCTCTCTCGTTTCCTCTCTCTATCCCTGGTAACTTTGCTCTTTTTCTCTCCCAGCACACTGTGGGAGCGAAGGAAGAGAGAGGAAACAGGAGAGGAAGGGGACAAGTTGTTTTTCTGTCCCACTGAAGGAAGGAGAGACGGAGTGTGGTAGGGCACCTTCGGCCTCGTAGGGCTCCTCTCTGGGGCAGAAAGGCCAAGGCGAGGGATTAAGAGGAGGGGGAGGAGGAGGAGGGGGAGGAGAGGAAAGAAGTAGATGTAGGATTCGGGGAGAATAGGTTGGCTCAATGCTATTCCTTTCCGAATCACCCTCCCACTTCCCTCCGCCTTCCCTCCCGCGGGGTCTTTCCAAACTCAACACACATTTTCCAGAGAAAGCGAAAGAGAGACAGGGAGACAGAAAAAGAGAGAAGAGAGTGAGGAAAGAGGAGGGGTGGAAGCTTTTGAATGTAATAGCAGTATGGGAAGGTATATTTCTCCATTCTCTCTTTCTCTTTTTCTCTCTCTCTCTTTTTCTATCCCCGTCCTTATCGACACCAATCTCCCAGGGAGTAAAGGAAACAAGGTCTTTTTTTTTTCTTCTTGATCTGCTTGGATAAGGGTTAGCAGTTCTTGCTCCTTTACACTTTCTCACACACACACACACACTTCCTCTAATATGATAAACAGTAAAAAATAAAATAAAAAGTTAAGGTGCAGAAGAAGAGAGTGACAGACACGTGCAGAAAGAGATGAGCATGTTAGAGACAGAAAGAAAAAAGTGATGCAGAGGATGCTGTCACCAAGGAAACTATATAAATGAAAAAAGTCATAATACCAATGTTCTAATGTTCTGCTTGGTGCCACTTTGGTGCCACTTCTATTTAAGCTTATGAGAGATGCACGGAGAAGCACACTAAAACCAAAACATGTCTACATCATACGACCATTGATGAAGAAATGGCTCCACCAAATGAACAAGCACACTTCAGAGAATATTGACTTGATTTTTCCCCAATGTGCACATTGATTTACTTGCTGTTGGTCTCCAAATAGATAAATAGATGATGGCAGGTCAAATTAAAATGCTCACCGTGGCAAATTCATTCTATCTCTCTTCCTTTTATTTGGGCCAAGAGGCTGCTTTACACCGACCGATGACAATATCACGTTTTCAAATGAAATGTTTAAAAACCTCCTGTCATTATTAACTGTGCATTGGTTGGCTATAAACTAACCCTCAGCTATAAAGCTGTGATAAGCATGAAAAGGCGTCTTGTGCTTATCACAAACTTTTAGAAAAACTTGATCATCAGAAAATAATGCATAGTAATTATGAATAAAGCAATCTCTGCTGTGATAAAATCAACCCCTGGGGTGTAATCCAATTTATCTGGTGCCCTGCTATGGTTAATCTACCTAACGGCTGGTCACAATATCAAAACCTGTAGATTACATTACATAACATAGGCTAACAGGCTCAGAGTCAATTTAATTGGGTATTATCACCGTTTAACTAACTTGCTAATGTTCATATCCGTTACTAACCTTAATCACATGCAGGCATAAAATGCTTCAGTCTGTTATATATGTAACTTGCATGCAAATAAATAATTAAATTAACATAGAAATCAAACATGAGCTAAACAGTGGCTTCATTACTTAGATAGATAATGTGTGAAACTGAGGATGGGGGGGAGGGGGGGGGGGGGGGGGTGAAGTAGTGGTGTGCCCATTCACCACTATTGCTAACTGTGCAGAGAGCTTTCAAGTGTGGCACTGATTTGTGTTCACGCACTGCACAGTGATTGTAATGACCCTTCCTCCGTTTATAGTTTGCTTTGCTGGGACTGGGAATTGATGCTAAGATCCAAATTGAAAGAGGGGCTGAGTAAGGGAATACGGGACAGTATTTTATATTGGAAGAAGAGTGTGAGATAGCATAGAGGTGTGTGTGTGTGTGTGTGTGTGTGTGTGTGTGTGTGTGTGTGTGTGTGTGTGTGTGTGTGTGTGTGTGTGTGTGTGTATGTGCGTGTCATGGGACTCTAACTTCCTGCAGGAACTGACACACGCAGCAGTTCTAGTGAGCCACCCAGGACCTCAGTCAGCACCCCCCTTAACACGCACACTCAAACACACACGCACACACACAGCCGTACACCCGTACAGCAGCCCCGGAGGAGAGTTAGCGCAGGTCTGAGGAAGGGGGGGTGGGCGAGGATGGGAGGGTTCAGCACGTCATAGACACCCCAAGGGTCATACTTTCCTATCCTCGTATCCCTGTAGAGCTGAACGAGAGACAGGGCAAGAGAGGCAGAGAGAGAGAGAGATAACTGCATATTTACCACATTCAGCAGTATCTTATTTCCCTGCTGGGATCTAGTCAGAGGAAGTGTTTAACTGTTCTCTGATAGGCTGCAAACCAGAGCAGAAAAACTACTTACAGCTGGCAAACACCTACAGTAGTCAAACTGTTATTTGCCGTTGTTTGGAAAAATTCGGAATTTGATCTTTATTGAGAATTAAAAACGACAAAGAGAAACGTCAATAATCTGTGTTCTAGTAGTGCCAGCACTGGCATATGGAGCCAGCAGATGCACCATTTTTCACCCTGCAATCTTTGACTCACTACAGCAGTTGTGATACCGATAAAAAGGAATTTCCCCCCTATAAAATTCGCCCACTAATAATGTCAATGTAAATAACTCTTGCATGTTGAAATTGATGAGTCAATCTATCTGTAACAACTCTGATTCTCAGTTCATCTTTAGAGTATTTTTAAGCAAACAAACTTGGTTCCTGCTTCTCAAATGTGAAGATTTTTAGATGTTTCTTAACCTTCTATGATAGTTAACTGTAGATTTTGGACTATTAGTGGGAATTTGAGACTTCACTATGTAATCTCAGAACTTTTATTTAATCAATTCATCAAAATAATCACTAGATTGAATTGATCGTGCAAATTTTGCTGAGCTCAAAAGTCTGAGCAGGGAAGGAGGCTGCTTATTATTGTATGTTGCATTTTCCATCTTTATTGTCTTGTATTGTGCTGTCTTTAAAAGCATAAAGGGTCAATGACGATACAAATTTATCAGCTAAAAGTTGTGACCGATGAGGTTCGCTATCACATTATTAACATTTTTCATTTATTATATAGAGCGTGACCTTTCATATTCCCTTTGTGGTCATTTAAAATTGTATCTTTTGCCAGAAGATTTTCATTAAATAAACCCAAATTCACAGAATCAACCTTTTTTTCATTTTGAGATGCGCTTTGTTTTTCATTTCATTTCATACACTGACTTCGGCGGTTGGTTCAGTTGTTTTATTCCACCGAGGGCAAGTGAGGATAATGTCAAATTTCCATCTCGAGGTGGAAACGAGCAAGAGGAGGGAAGAGAGAGGAGAGAAGGGGGCGAAATGAAGAGGTTGGTTTGGAGAAACCGCGAGGAAAAACTCAAATCCAAGGAAAGAACAAAAAAGAAAAGCCCTACCATCTCTCTCTGACTTCCTCCCAGGATATCACTGGACCACAGAGAGTAGTGAAAAAGCCCACAAATCTCTCTCTTGTCCCCCCCTCAACCCATCTATCTCTCTCTCTCTCTCTCTCTCTCTCTCTCTCTCCATATCCCCTTTGTCATCTCTCTTTCCATTCAGTGTGACTCTAGAGACCAGTCAGTGCTCAGTCTCTTTCCACATCTCCTCTTGTTCCTTCTTTCAAATCTCCTTCTTTACCCTTGTATATGATTTTTTCCCTTCTCCTAATACTTTCACCAATCCCTCCGTCTTAATTCCTTCTGTGTGTCTCTTCCCCTCGCTTCGTCTCCTTGATATCCCTCTGAGCGGAGCCATTATAAAACATGTGGAATTGATATTACAAATTGTGTGTGTGTGTGTGTGTGTGTGTGTGTGTGTGTGTGTGTGTGTGTGTGTGTGTGTGTGTGTGTGTGTGTGTGTGTGTGTGTGTGTGTGTGTGTGTGTGTGTGTGTGTGTGTGTGTGTGTGTTTGTGGAAGAGATGTATACACTTTAGCATCTTGTGTGGATCTCACAGCTGCCTGGAACTCTATTACAATATCAGTGTGTGTGTGTGTGTGTGTGTGTGTGTGTGTGTGTGTGTGTGTGTGTGTGTGTGTGTGTGTGTGTGTGTGTGTGTGTGTGTGTGTGTGTGCACGTGTCTGTACACTAACCCGTCTGGACAGTTGATTCATCCCAGTTCCCTCCACACTCTGAAGACTCTCCTTCTTCTACCGCTGAGGAAAAAAGGAAGAGCGAGAAAGAAAGAGAAATAAGAATTTAGCATTTATTGTATGTCAGGTAACAGGTCTTTCTGGACATAATTGGACTAAATGCTGAGTCTGGGGTCTTGAAACTGGACTGCAGGTCTTTTTATAACAAGTTTCGAAGTTTCCACTAGATTTTCCAGTAATACAAGTCTTAGTAGGTTCTATAAATTAATTTTATCCTCCCTTTTTGAGCCCAATTCCAAATTCATCAAAATAATCAGTAGATTGAGTTGACCATGACCATGACCACTATATTAGCTGTTTTATTGGAGGCTGGAAGCATGTGTCTATTCATTCTAAACATTTATGTGGCTCTGAAGATGTTTACCCTCTGCTACGTTCTGTTCTTTAACAGTGCTAAAAATAAACCGGGGAAGAGACAAACACGCAGGTATGACCAAGAAGACAATGTCCTGAGATCTCCGTGGACACACACACATGGGGAGCGCTGATCAGAGCTGGAATGTGACACTGACTTCCTGGGTACAACAGGAAGGAGGGAAGTACAGCTGGCACACAAACAGGAAATGGCTGGAACCACCACACAATGGGGTTTCCTGTACACCACCTTCCCCCCCCCCCCCCCTTCTCCTCCTTCCATCCACCCGCCGCACGATTCACACTTCTCGCTTACTCACCTCTCTCTCTGATCTTTCGCAAATGCTTCGCTCTCATCCTGTTCTCTCATGTGACCCCCCCCCCCCTCCACCCCCACCTCTTTATACCTCTTCTCATATTCCTCACTCCACATCCTCATCAGCTCCCTTCTCGACACACGCCCTATCCTCGCCGCGAGCCGAGCCAAAAGCTCGAATGAAAACAAGAAGTTATAAATCAGTGAAGTGTTCCTTTTAAAAATAAAAACAGTGGCGAGGGTGTGCGGCTTCCCGCTGCTTTGCTCACATGCGAAGCCAAATATACTGTATGTGAGAAAACGGCCGTGAGGAAAAATAACCATCAACAAGAACCTGGTTCCCGATGGATGCTTAGCTTTCCCTAGTGGTCAATGTAGTCCATTAAAAACTACAACAAACTGGCACCGTTATTACAGAAAAGACGTCTTAACATTGACACTTTTTGGGCTTGCTTGCAACATTATTATCCCACTTTTCCTTCACATAATGTATGATTGTGTAAGAATATCTTAGTGGTCCGTTAAACCACATCTTTAACTTTTAATGTTTCCAGTATTTATGTCAGCTTTACTGTATATAGCAGAGAGACTGGAGGACAAACTGTGCATTATACTGTCTACCTTAAACTCAGATTTTTGTAGATGAAGGCAAAAAGAAAATACATAAATATGACATCAAAAGCATTACTTTAGTGCCGTACTGCTTGTATTACCAAAGCTGAGCCCAGGGCAGGGAGTAATATAAAAAACAACAATTAGCCTACTTTGCAGTGTTTCTTCCACAAAAATATTGAGAATTCTGCTCCAAAGTCAACTGCTTTGTTTATTCTTCACCAGCAAAAACACACACAAGCTAAGTGTCGCTCCTCCTATAACTTGCAGGCAATTGTAGAAAAAGATTTTTTTTTAATTAAATCTTTTTCTTTCTCACACACACACACAACACACACTCTGAGCTGCTTCAAGCCATAGCAGGCATACACTAAAATACTAATACACCGATACGAGATGCTGGGGTGCTGTCCAAAAACAACATCCAAATACATAATTCATTTTCAATGTCTAAATGTGCTCGTGCAGTGTCTTGAAATATAGATCTAAATTGATCAACTATAGAGTATGGATCAAAAACCTGGGTAACGATTTGAGCATTTGGACCTGGACTAAAACTTTTTTTTTTAAATCCCATTAGAGAATCTGGGTCTGGAGCTGGTTCTGAAGGCCATATGTGGACCGCGGTGCACTAATAACAGACTAATGGATCCCTGGACAAACACATATGCACATGCAGACATACAGTAATGCGCTGGAGACGGAAACACACACACACACACACACACACACACACACACACACACACACACAGGAGTTGGAAGTTGAAGGCTGCACGTCTGCCTGAACAGAACCCAGTGCAGCGGATAGGGACCTCCCAACATGACTAACATGTCTGCCAAACACAGCAGACCAAAACAGATGAGAGAAGGTATGAGAGGAGAAAACCAGAAGAAAAAACAAAGTGCTTTTTTTCCTCAGATAATAAAAAAAAGGGGTTATTTCCTCCCAAAACACCTACAGAGTATCAATTCACAATTAAAACATGCTTTACGGTGACTCTTGTTCTCATGTAAGACGGCGACTGCTCTAATGCTTCAGTGTGTGACAATGGAGCACTGCTTCAACACATCAAACACAATGGAGTTGATGTTTGTCACTATTCAAAATAAATGTAGAAAACTTTCTGCACTGATTTGGGATGAATTGATTAATACAGTGCTATATATAGGATACCTTCAGTGTCTTAAACATGTAGTGCAAAGGCATATACACAATACAGACACATAGGCAAGTCATTTGAGGTCGAAAAAATACAATCCTACTTCCAAGCAACCTCACCTGATTCAGAGAGCACAATACAAACACTCAGCATCCTGACAAGCTTATACAGGTCTCGCTGACTTAAAAGAAAGGAGACAGAGTGTCTTCCGGATTTTAAATGAAAAGAGGCACCTGTGTCCCTTACAGAGATCCGGATCATGGGTTTTCACTTTCTGACAAGCAATGATCCCCACTGTGACCGCACTGCTTGAGCCGAGCATCCCTGGTCTGGTTGTGACAGGGAGTCTCTGTCGTCCCCCCCAACAAATAGAAAGAGGTGAAACTACCATGATAAAAATATTTTTTTTTTAAAAATATTATTTTGGTCGTTATGAAGAGTTTGGGATGTTGTAGAAAGACCTAGATGCACTGGTAGCCCTGCCTCTGATAAAAGCACATTTTTGCTGATGAGACTGTAGGGAATACACTGTGTTTCATTAGCCAAGCCCACATAGCTTTATTTAGATTCCCATATCCTCCCTCTGTCCCCCCTCAGAGACACACGCGCCGTTACTGTGAACTCTGCTCACACCAGGGGGTCGGCGAGGGGGGGGGGGATTGTGTGGGAAGTGTAATGCATGCTCACATATACGGTATGCGAAAAAAGGAGTATATATATGTGTGTGTGTATGTACAGGTGTGTGTGTGTGTGTATACAATTACAAGAATATACTGAGAGAGTGAGCCCAGCATGTGGATGTCAGTACATGTGAGGAAGAGTGTGAAAGCGAGGAAAAAAGTATTCAAGGTATCCAATTAATATGTCTTTCCACTCTCGTGTGTGTGTGTGTGTGTGTGTGTGTGTGTGTGTGTGTGTGTGTGTGTGTGTGTGTGTGTGTGTGTTGTGTGTGTGTGTGTGTGTGTTCCTCCATCTCTCTTGCCTTCAGCGCGTCTCACTTCACCCTCAGGCCTCTAGTTTGAGGGATGTAAATTGGCCCAGTAAGCCGATTAATGACCCAGCACATTAAGGGCGAGTTTATCCAGTCGCTTACAAAAAAATAGCCCATTATCACAGCTTATCATTTCTAAGGCACAAAGAGTTGAAGTCTGTTAAATAAAAACACACATTTTAAATGTGCCAATTTGTAGAAATAAGTTTGCTTATTTTTAAGATATTAGTCAGTATATCAGATGGGATTTTATCTGTCACGAGGCTGCTCATGGGGACGAATATGAAACGGAGACTAAAAATGGTCAAAAGTGAGAACATTTATTGTTACAGAGCAAGACTTAACAATTAAGAGTATGACTCATTTTATATGCTCTCTCGCTGCTCTATGTAACATGGTAGCACACACACACACACACACACACACACACACACACACACACACACACACACAGAGAAAAACAGCATACCTGTACCGTAGCCAGTATTTTTTGAGACAGAAGAGGCCTTGAGATCAAACAATCTGCTCTAAACAATATCACATACACACTGTTCAAACTCAGCACAAACAAAAAACCCCGGAGCATGATAAATGTGCGAGTCTGTGTGTGTGTGACAGAGAACAGGATGCTGCTGGGAATCTTGGGAGCATTTATACACACACACACACACACACACACACTTACACACACACACCTCAGTCTATCAAATGTGTGTTTTAGATGTTGGCCAATATGCCCCATGTTGTTACAGTTAATGGTAACAGTGGAGAAGTGACTGCTGTGGAAGTGTACTTTAAATCTGCGTCCCTTACTAAGGTTTAAAATCCTCCCATAAACACAGTCCCGCAACATGAATATAAATGTGGGCTACGTGAGTTCATTTGGCTGCCGAGGTCATTTCTGCTGATTGGCGTTAGTGGTGTTTTGTTTTGACATTCAGAGAAGCACTGCTGCACCAATAGTGGAACTGATACAACAGTTTATGACAGACTTTTAGTTTTATCAGTCGTTGGTTGGCTTAAATCGTTTTTATCGTGTGTGTGTGTGTGTGTGTGTGTGTGTGTGTGTGTGTGTGTGTGTGTGTGTGTGTGTGTGTGTGTGTGTGTGTGTGTGTGTGTGTGTGTGTTTATTAAGATATTCTCCCTAGCAGCAAGGGGCACGCTACTGGAGCTATGAGCATTACAAAAAGCAGCATAGAAGGGAACCACATTATCCGTCTGTGCAAACACACACAAAGCCAAGACAACATTCAATAAACAGTGTCAGTCACACCTGCAGACTACACAGTAAACAGATGCAAGCACGCACACGTTCACACACCCACACACACACACACACACACACACACACACGCACAAACAATAAGCACCAAAGTCCGACCCAAAACCCCACACTTGTCTGCATTGTAATGGGCTGCTACGGTTCATTAGAGAGTCAGGCACGCAATTATACCGGAGTGTCCACAGTGGCAAAATACACACACATTTACATGCATACGCAAAATAGGTCCCGGTATGAGAATCTGCAATGCAGAATATCCCCACTAACAGTCTCCAAATCTCCAGGTGAAAAACATACAGGAATTAGAAATGACATCTTTGACCTTTAAGCTGAAAAAGAAATCTGCCATGAGAATTTTTGTTTTAATCTTATTGTTTGTCGCTTTTTTTCACCCTGAGGTTTCACACGCTGTCATATCAGGCACAGATCACTACATCATGTCCTCACAATAGAACCAACAGTATAGATTGAAATGACCTATAGTTACATTTATGCCATCTAGCAGCCCTAGTAACTATAGTGACGCAGTTCAGAAGACGTCCATGTAAGGTGACTTGAGATAATTTTGGACGGCTGGATAGTTAGATGACAAAAAGTGGACCTAGCTGCAGGAGACCACTGTTCACTTCCCATTTCCAACCGCGAGTGTCATGTTTCCAACCGCGAGCTGGGACACTTTAAAAGCCTTAAAGTGTAGTGTTTGCTGTTACCATGACAAAAAACTTTCTGTAACTTTAATAAAATATAAACCACGTTTCAAGTAATCATTTTATCCCAAACCCAAATCAAGTTTTTGTGCCTTAACCCAACCAGAGCTTGACCACAGTGTCGTCACACCATAAAAAAATTTTTTTTTTTTTTATTAAGGCTGCTACACGGCATGAAAGTAACTGTAGGTCATTTTGCCTGCCTGAATTGTCATGTTTTTGTGACACCTCTATTAAATCATAACTAATAAATGATATTTCAGAATAGGTGGCACACATTCTGGCGTGAAATTGCACAGCTCAGAAAGCCTCTTATTGCGAGCGGTATACAGTAGACTGATGTCATTCCCACACACGTTACACAAACCTTCAATTGACTGAACACCTGTAGCCATCACAGAGCCCTAAAATGACATACTTCAATCTGTAAGTATGTGTCTAATTTGAGCAATGTGCATATTGACACATGGGTTTAAGATTGAGGGTAATTCAGCACCTGAATCTAGCAAAATAAACCTTCTGTTGAACACACCAAACGGGCGATTTCCAAGCATATAAAGTGAGAATGTTTTAAGGAGAAGTGGACACTGGGTGGGTGGTACATTTACACATATTTTGCACTATAATCACCTACAATACATGTTAATTCTGTGAGGAAATGACTTTATGACCTGTTCTCATTAAGTGTTCTTGACAGTGAAGGATTGAAACCTCTGAAGAACTTTGTTGCAACCAAAATAAAACGCTCATAATCCAAAAGCAGGTTAACTATACTAAAGTTGGCGGATAAGACCTTGCGCGCGCGCGCACACACACACACACACACACACACACACAACAGTGAGCCACTGCTGTTTTGGCATGCTCCAATTTTAAATTTAGACGACATCATAGGAGAGGAGAGGAGAGGAAAGGAAAGGGAGGAGAGGAGGAGAAAGAAGAGGAGGACACGAGAGGAGAGGAAGCAAAGTCAAGTTATGCCTGTGCATCATGATGGTGTTATCATAAACAAATATTTACAGCTGTTGTTGTCAATAATTATCCACATGCACACATACCACAGTGCACCTCTCTCTCCATTCATCTCTCTGCCTCTCCCATTTATCTCCTACTTCTCCGTTCTGCTCATTCCCCATCTCCTGACATCTTTCTCCACTATCATCCCTCCATCTCTTCAGTGTTTCTGCTCTGACCACTGCTTGCTGCCCGTGCTTTGCTCTAACACCCATCTTTTTTCTGTCACCCTTTTCCCAATTCCTGTATCTGTCCCTCTGCCTCTCCTGCTCTCTTCAGCCTCTTTCACATCTCTCATCTCTCCTGGACACCTTCCTCGACATTTCCCCTCTTCCGCCACGTTCCCACTTGCTCCCCCTCTATCTTTGTCCGTCTTTTTTCTCTTCCGTCCCGTGGAAGCAGTTATAGCCTCGATAAGAAACTCCCTTTGTCTTTTTTTTTTCCTCCTAAACAACACATGCATGCACGCACAGTATCAGGGCCACTTATTCCCAAAGCAGCCCAAGGCTCTGGTGTTCCCAGATCTCTTTGACGAACGGGTCACCGTGGCCAATCACGCATTGGCCGGGCGGCCCAGAGAGGCGGGATGTGGGTCAGTGTAGCCAATGATAGGCTGGTTCTTTTCCCAGAGGGGCAGGCTGATTGACAACTGGTGCTGGACAGAAGTCAAGAGGGTAATTGTCATCCGACTCTCTCTCTCCCTCTCTCTCTCTCTTTATCTGTCTGTCTCTCCTTCTCATACTAGACACTCCTTTTTTCTTCCTCTCCCTCGTCCCTTTCTGTCTACTCCCTCTCCCCCTCTTACATCCCCTCTCCAACCCACTTCCTACCCCCCCTCCCAAACCCGCTTTCTCCCTATAGCTCCAGAGGGACACTCTCATTGGCTGCCCTCCCTGTCCCTCAGGAACGACTTTGTGACGCTACTGGCCGAAAGCTGATGCCAATCTCCATCCCCAGCCCGCCCCCCGGGAGCCCCCCCAACTTCAATGGCCTGTGTCAAACACACAAACACACAAACACACAAACACACACGCACACACACAAACACTTCTAGTCAGGGGACGGGGACAGAAGCTGATTAACCAAATACTTTTATCAGCAGTAAAACCGCTCTCTCTGCCTGCCTGCATTCTGAACAAAACAGCCTTAAAACACATAAACACACACGCGCACACACACACACACACACACACACACACACACAGCCCGAGCACTGAGCCACTGGCCAGAAACACCAGGCCAGTCTGAGGTTTGGGACAGTGTGTGTGTGTGTATGTGTGTGTATGTGTGTGTGTGTGTGTGTGTGTGTGTGTGTGTGTGTGTGTGTGTGTGTGTGTGTGTGTGTGTGTGTGTGTGTGTGTGTATACGCATGCTTTTGTTTGTGAGAGTGTGTGTAAAGGGACAGAGGTAGCAGAGGGCTTAGATGGATGGCAGAAGAGAAACAACAACACAAAGCCTGGCGGACAAGCTTCATCGCCCTGTCTATCTTTTTCTCTCTCTCTCTCCGCTGTCTCTCTCTTCTTTTCCTCTTATCACTTTCTCTTCCTACTCCCTCTCTTTTTGTTCATGGATGTTGCAACTATCTGATATTGTTTTTTCTGGTTGTTGCGTTCTTCCGGTCCGTTGCTACTTTTCCTTGCTTCTGTACTTCCAATCCTGACTCTCCTCTCATCTTTTTACCCATTTTGTTTCCCTCGCGCCGCTCTTTTCAAGTCTCTTGCCGTACATGAGGTCATTGTGGTTGTGTTTAAACCATGTTGTGCTGTCCAACTGAGTTGCTATGCAACCTCCCCAACATCCCTGAACATACCCCCAACAATATATGACAACATAAACACACATGTTCTCCTTTTCTCTCTCTCTCTCTGTCTCTCTCTATCACACACACACACACACACACCAGCCCCAACATCTAAAGGCCTGTGTAAAAAAGGCTGAAACCAAGAAATTTAAATCACTTGTACTGGTGTAAAAATGAAAGATTCTCTTTGTTTTATCTTTTTTTTACAGTTCTAGTGTGCAGGTGCTTGTACATGTGTGTCTCTTTCTGTTTTCTATACCCTCCCTGCCTCCCTCCCTCCACACACACACACACGTAAAATGTGAATGAAGTCATCTGTATACAAAAACAGGAAACGCACCACGAGCACAATTTGAACAGCGCCGCTTATTAACACACAACTATAATTCACCTCTCTCAACATCCGGAGAGCCCAGAACACTCGTTTGAACACAAACACACGCCGACAAGCTCAGAGTTGATGCTCAGGGCCAAACAACACAGCGTGAGATTAAAGAGCCTCTCTGATCTGACATTTGTTTTTCTGTCTGTCAGAGAGAGTGTGGCAAGAGGAGGAATCGATAGCAGAGAAGACGTGATGAGGAGAGGAGAGGAAAGGAAAGGGGAGGGAGGGAATAAAAGGGGAGGCAGTGCTGGGGTAAAAAGGAGGATGTAAAAAGAGCGGAGAAAGCAGGAAAGGGAAGTTGAGCGAAAGGTGAGGATGGAAGCACCAGTGAGGAAGGATGAGAGGTGAAGGAGGGCAGTGAGGAGGGAGAGATAAGGAGTAGGACAGAGAGAGAAAAAGAGAGGGCAGGAGGAGGAGAGGGAGAGCATTCCTCTGGAGTACCTCCACTCTGGGGAGGCTTCCAGAAATAACTGAACTAGAAGTTCCCCCAGCAGCCTCCACTCACCATTACTGACACAAGTCAAGTAAAAAAAAGGCACAGAGTTCGCTGTGAGGAGACCCATCCCCGAACCTAAGCACGGACTCTAATGTTGTCAAGAACAATTGAGATAAATTAGTAGCTATAGCAGTTAGAGTTCATGCATATGCGTGCACACATGCACAGGCATACGCTACATGAACAACAAGAGCAGTGAGAGCTGGAGGGCGGAGGGGTGGAGTGGTAGGGAGGGGTACATAATTGCCTTCTCTTGTAGTACAGGCTGGGGAGTGCTTTTTGACTGAAGACACCAATTTCACGCTAAGGCATTATTTAGCTTGATACAAACTTGATAAGGCTTTACAGGAGGGAGAGAAAGAGAAGAGAGAGAGAGAGGGAGAACGAAAGAGACGGCAACCGTGAGACCGAGAGGAAAAGGGAAATAAACAGCTTTGTGTCATGCCGCATCGCTGGCGGACAGATTAACTTGCTCGTCACGCTCCTTCTGGGAGTAACAAGAAAAATATACACACACAGCGCGTGTGTGTGCGCTCCGAGCGTGGCTGCTTGTTTGTTTGTTTGACTAGACGTATAATCAAGCATCTTATTCCAAACACTAAATGCACTTTTCATTTTTGACATGACCCTAAATGAAATCTTTAAATTGATTATTGAATAGGGTTTTTCTTCTTTGTTAATATTAGTTGCAACTCATATTAAAACAGAGGGTTAAAAGGCAGGTTTTGGCTCCTTTTGGGTAAAAATTCAAAACCAGCTAGTTATCTTAATAGTTGCCCACTGCTTCTAATAGAGTGTTCAATAAGTTAATGTTGCCTGGCAACAGATACAATCCACAGTGAGTTTTTGCTAATATTGCTTAGCAACAGATTTTAGTCCCAAGGATGGAAAAAAAAAATCAATCATGATTTGAAATGTAAGAGCCAAACTCCAAGTCAGTCTATAATCTACCACTGACAACAGCACTGTCTGTATATGTCCATTATGAGATTAGGCTGTAACGTGCATTTAAGCCAGAGGTGTGCAAACTATTCCATAAAGGGTTCATATGGCTGCAGGTTTTCATTCCAACCAAGCAGGAGCACACCAGGCTTGACTCTTTAATCAACTGATCTCACTCTTCAGACAGCTGATTGGTCGAATCATGTTTGCTCTTGATTGGTTGGAACAAAAACCTGCAGGTACATGGCCCTTTATGGAATAGTTTGGACATGTCTGATTTAAGCTTAAGTGCCACAAATGCAAAAAACAAAAGATGATGATTGCTGATTTAACTTCTGCAGAGCAAACCTATTGGCTCAGTATGCCAGACTTAATAAAGAGGCAATGTATTTACAGTTATCACTCTCCTGCTGTGATCTCAGCTAGTTTTTCATTTAACTACTTTTACTGTCAGGAAAAAGTCCCATTACTAATAAAAAACTGAGGAGAGGAAAGGAGAGGATAGGAGGCCGGATGAGCTAGTCCCCAGACTTCCTCTCAGCTCTGAGTGGAAGGCACGCAGTAGCTACTTTTGCATTTTTTAAAAGTGGCCCGCGCTGACCGACACACACCTTTTCACCGCGCAATCTCTTATTCTCTTTCTGCTCTACCACATTTACCTCAGACGCCGTCTCCCCTATTTCGTTTTGTCTTGATACGGGCATTAAGATTTTATTAGGGAACAGACATACAAGATGTCTTCCTCTGCTGTTGTTTCGGGCACGGTACAAGTAGAGTCACTCAATGAAGAAGAAGAAAAGCGCATTTTCCTCTAATAACTTTACAAAGTCTTTCCACTGCCAAGAGACTTAGAAGACTATTTGAAGTTACAAAAAACACACGGTCAAAATTGAATTGACATTTATGTGCTTATATGTGTCACGACATGGAGATAACAATCAATTAAGAACATTAACAGCGTCTTATTTTCTTTCACACCATCCATTCTTTTCTTATTCAGTGTGGAGTTTGTCCCCTCTCTCTCTCTCTCACTGTCGCTTTCGCTTCTTTCAATCTCTTTCTCTGCCTCTTGCTCTCTCTCGCTACCATTGTGTGTCGCACGGCGGGGCGCCCGTGCCTTTTGACTGGGAGGTGAATGAAAAAGAAGTCAGAAAAACCAACTGAAGACTCCCGGCTCTGAAAAAGAAGCATTGGTAGGCCTTTAGTGGAGGGGCGCTACAAAAGGCTCGGTGGAGTGTCTAACAAAAAGGGAACACAACACAAGCAGCTTGTTCTGTTGAGAGTGCACGCTCTGAGGACAATGCACATTAGTCCACAGCGATTGTGTGTGTGTGTGTGTGTGTGTGTGTGTGTGTGTGTGTGTGTGTGTGTGTGTGTGTGTGTGTGTGTGTGTGTGTGTGTGTGTGTGTGTGTGTGTGTGTGTGTGCGCAGGGGGCAAAAAGCAAGCAAACAGACAATTAATGAACACGTGAATCTGAAAAAACAGAGAGTGGTCATACAGAAGAAGACTAAAAACTAGTAATATATCCTAATAGCATGCAGGAGACTGGCTGAAAGAGGAGTGCTTTACCAGAACTGAACAGATTAAATCAGGAAACATGCTCAAAGTTTCCTGACTTGTCCAACTAAAACAGACAAAATATCAACTACCTGACCACAGAATAAAAAATATTTTAATTTCAAGAGCATGAACCAAAAGAGCAACACAAATTCAAAAGTAACAAGCGGAGACACAACTGACTTTTGAACTTGCCTAAATCTCAAACTCAGGAGGTTATACAGGGTCAAACCAGGAGGCATAAAACTCTAATATTCCTCACACATACACACAGAAATTCCGCTTCCCCAAAGTCACCCTTTCATCAACAGAAGTGTGTGCGTGTGTCTCTGTGCGAGTGCCAACGTGTGTGTCGGGGAGCGAGGAAGGAAGGGAGGGTAGCCCAATAAATATATTATGCATCAGCCAGGTGTGCAGAGGGGCACTGCTAATTGCCCCCACCACTAATGTTTAATGTACAGAATAGGAAGGAGAAGGGGGAGGGAGGGATCATTAGAGGAGGGGGGTGGGTGGTTGGAGGTGGAGGTGGAGGTGGTGGGATGGGGGTTAGTTATTGGGGAGAAAGAAGTAATGGGGAAATGCAGGAGGCTGAATGAGAGAGAGAGGGGTGGGTGGCAGCAGAGGGAGGATAGGGGAGAGAGTGTTAATATATCAATAGCTAGTATTCCTCTTTCCATACATTCCATAGTTTGCTTATTAATTGTTTGATGATTGATTGATTGCAATAATTAGTCGCCTTTTAATGAGCTTCAATTAAGACACATGACTTAAACAACCCAAACTATACAGACAGACTGCAGGCAAGTAGTCAGTGTTGAAAAAGAAGAAAGCAAAGGATTGGAAGAGATGCTAAAACACACACACACACACACACACACACACCCACATACACACATACACACACACACACACAAAGCCATGCAGGAAACTTAGAAGGGCCCATGTCCTCTGAGACTATCTAGTGGTAGGGGGATACAGGCTTGGCAAGCTAGGGTCTGGATTGACTGAGCATGTGTGTGTGTGTGTGTGTGTGCACGAGTGTATAGTCACACCAGCATCATCTTTCTCTACTTAAAAGCTGAGGGCATGGGCATGCACAGAGCTCTGCCACACTTCATGTGTGTGTGTGTGTGTGTGTGTGTGTGTGTGTGTGTGTGTGTGTGTGTGTGTGTGTGTGTGTGTGTGTGTGTGTGTGTGTGTGTGTGTGTGTGTGTGTTTGTGTGTGTGTGTGTGTGTGTGTGTGTGCGTGTGTGTCTCCAGAGGGGGTGGGTGTGTGTAAAGGTCCAGTAAGTTTGCAGCTGATAAACGAGGCTGGCTAAGCCGCTACAATGGCACAGTTCTGGCCCATAACGCCCCGTTGTCCCACACTGTCTCACACACACACACACATATACACGCACAACTACACCAGGCCGGCCACTGATAAGGAGTTGCCGCTAACATACACACACCTCACTGAGGGACCTCAGGTGTATCTAATAGTTATCTACATACTGAAGATAAGAAGAAGCAAAACAAAAAACAAATCTTTCCCTTCTTTGACACAGTGGGAACAATAAGTAAAAGAGTTGCTTTACACAGCTGATATTTACTACTAGAGTATTGTATTGGATTATATTGTATCATAAAGAACAAGAGTATACATTTGACTGCACTTAGGCCATATATAATATGTATAGACATTGATGGCAGGAGAAGCACAGGTGTTAATAATAACGTTCTATTCAGGTGTTCTGGATAAGCCATGCCAGTATGAGCCAGCACAGGCAACAGCAGGACTCTGGCTGAGCAGAATTTAGCCATCATTCATTTTATTATTTTACACCTGTGCTTTTTCCTCCGGTAGCACGTCAAAATGATGTTCGATGAAAAAGGTCGATCCAGCTTAGATATGTTCTACTCTGAGCATTCAAGTGTGCGGTAATTCGGTTCTAATTGAGTGTAGATCAACGTGAGTCTCATTACATTCAATGCAAAGTGCTGCTGGGTTCCACCAATCGCCAATTACATTCGATTGTTTGGTCCCATTACAAAAAAAGAAAAAGAAAAAAAAAAAGAAAAGAAAAGAAAACTCAAATCCACCCCCTGCTGAGTAGTCAATGGAATTTCTAACAAAGCTCTCAGAAAGCCATTTAATGGTTCAGCAAGCCTTAATGCAAAGCCAATACAAGCTTTTATACAAGAGTAACTCAATGTGGCTATACTCACACTGATTGCACTATTGTTCACACTCTTTATAACTGTACAAGCAAACACAAACATAGGTAGGCAATTTTTGGTGTTAACAATAAAATCCAAGAGACATTTAAGGTTGCACTGATTAACACACTTAAATGGACCTGCAAAATAAAATTAAAAAAAACACATACTGTTGTCTTCTAGTAATCCAAGCCACATGTGTAGGGTCTCTGAGTTTTATAAGAGCCAGTCGCCCTATGAAAGTCTTTGTGCTCTGCCAAAGGGTGACATTTAAACTACTCTAATGGTAAAGCCAGATGTGGAGAAAGAGAGAGAGAAAGAAAAATAGACAGGAGAGTGAGAAAGGGGAAGAGAAATAAGAGATTAAGCGTACTGTATAAGAAGCAGCATACATACGCAGCAACGTCGACAGTTCCCAAAGTGTCATGCTGATGCTTTAGGATGATACAAGCCTGTAACCAAAACAGTGGCGGTGGGGCATGTTATTATCCTTACACACACACACACACATGACCTGCTGTTTGTGCCGGTCATTGTGAAGACAATCATAATAAGATGAGCAACCTCTTAACTCCTTGTAACTTGATGATACGGTATTTCCCGCCACAATTAATTTTTACCCACATTTGGCAGCTTGGCGGTTGTTAATTTCAAGTCTTGAGCAGTTAATTGACAATAACTTTAACTCCAGGCAATGAATAATTACTGTCTCAGAGTCTCTCATTACATTTAAATCTCATACTTACATGAAATACGATGCGGTCCTAACCAGCGTGTGGGAAAGAAAAGGAAAAAAAAGAAAGCAAAGAGGGTATAGAGTAAATTCATTTTCCCAGCAACACTGCTGCAAAAACAAACTGAACGCAAAGTGTCGAAGCAACGTATTTTGTTGTGATGCTGTACTTTGCTGGTAGTTAGTATAAAACTGTCCCGGACGCATGAGTTCAATCTTGTGTTAAACCCTTATTTTACCTAAGACATGAAAACATAACATAGCAATAATGATTTAAATGTATTTTATTGTAACTCTATTAATTTAACAAAAAGACACGTCAATAGATACGGGTCAACGGGTTGACCCAGAACAGCCTCAATGGACAGAAATTTATAGCACCTGTACATAAGAATAACATTTTGAAGATATTTAAATTTTTGTGCATTTTGGGCCAATTTAGGAAAAGTCATCAAATTTCAGGGGGAAATGAAAATGAGATTTGGGGTGTTTTTTACAGCTGCCAAATGTCAAAAGGAGTCAGATTTGACCCTAACAGTATGAAAGGGTTAAAATACACTCTAAAAGTAACTCAACAATGATTTAAATTAAGAAACGTATAAGTATACAACCAAAAGATCCGATGCCAACTTCTGGTACTGGTACAGTTTTCAATAATCTGTGGGAAACACCTTCGTCTTCGACAGTCAAGCAGTATCAATACAGAGCCCTGCATACACAAGCATCACTGCACCTCTGATGTCTGATTGGTCAGCCGCTTTCACACACGCAACACAACCCTGACTTTATATGGACATGACCCAGAGGAGCTGTATGTGAGAACGCAAATATACAAATCAGTTGGATCAAATATTAAACGGAAGTTACCCTTCCAGCTCCATGATACAAAGTCAGTGTAATGTCCAATTGAGCCCATGTGTAAACAGAGCAGGTCACAGTGAGGGTTACATCCCGCCTCCTGAACGCTCTACCCAAGGCACTACCTCTCACCTACACCAAACAGAGGATTTTCCAGAAGCCCACAAATGTATAACTGTCCTGTGTAACATGTGTGAAAGTGTAACTCCAGACCTGATTCTCCACATGTTTACAGTTCATGTCTGCGAGCAGCACTTGAAGCATCTACAGTACATGATGTCAGTGAAGTGGATACAGTCAAAGAGCTCTTAATAATTCAGTTAAAAATGTTGTTTACTCGGGACGCACTTTATGCAGACTGGTGGAAGGTGGTGGAACCAAAGAAAATGGTGAAGGGATGTAGAGAGGAAATAGAGAGAGAGAGAGAGAGAGAGAGAGAGAGAGAGAGAGATAGAGAGAGAGAGAGAGAGAGAGAGAGAGAGAGACAGAGAGAGAGAGAGAGAGAGAGAGAGAGAGAGAGAGAGGAGAGAGAGAGAGAGAAAGAAAGCGAGAGTGAGAGAGAAAGAAAGAGAAGGAGATCGAGTGGAAATGATGCCAGTTGCCCAGAAGAGCCCGGGCTCAACGCACGCCGGCAGCAGACCGAACCCCCCCTCCCCGAATGGACTCATTTGGCTCTACCAACTACAAACAGCACTCTAAAACAAACCAAATAAACGCTAAAAAGTAAGTGCTCCCACCCCAACCCTCCCCTCACCCACCCAACTTCCCCTCTCTTCCTCCATCTCCCTGTCATATGCGCTCAACTCCCGTTTAATGTCCTGCAAATGAAGCGGATTTATTAATGTGTAATTAAGTAATAATCATCACTACATAATGCATGAGAGACTCAAGGGGCTAAGAGCTGAGAGAGAGAGAGAGAGAGAGAGAGAGAGAGAGAGAGAGAGAGATAGGATAGCGAGGCTGCCAGAGCAGACAGAGAAGGAGATTTCTGCTGCCTCGCCTCGCTAAAGACACACATTAAAAACGGATTAATCCACTGAAATAATATTTTGATAAGAGAGGAGCTGTGTGCGCTCTCTCCCTCTCTTTCTCTCTCTATCTCTCTCTCATATTTTCCTCCTCCTGCCCACCCCTCCTTTTTCCTCGCACCCCCATCATCTAGTTTCATGGCCCATCGTCGCGCCATTTGTCCGTGTTCAATTAACAGACTTCAATTAGTAAAGTCCCCCCCACTGTTAACAAGGCTTAATCACTGTAAAAGGCTAGACTGGTCAAGTAAATCCATCAGAGGAACTGAGCTGCAGTGGTGAAATGCAGAGGAGCTGTAATATGAAGAATGATACTTTGGTTTATTATGGTCGCTTTTACTGCGGATTTAATATGGCCATATCATTTGATTAGATTGGTGTACTGTTATAGAATATAACTCATAATGATGCTGTTTTGTATTATAATGTTAAATAAATGGATATTGCTATAATTCTCTTCTGAAGGAATTATAGAGTTTAAATTCAACAGAAAATTTGAGGAAAACACAACTGACCGGCGATGTAATACTTGGCTGCTATTGGTCGAAACAAACTTGGGGTTTGGGTTTTAAGTCATGTTAAAAGTAAATGCAAAACTAGGCGACAGAAATGAGTGTATCCAAGTGCTACTGAGTAAAAAGTAGTATCTGATATCACCCATCAGATATACATCTTATCTCTAGAAAAACAGCATTCTTCTGATGGTCTGTAGTGTGAATCTAAAGCAGGAGATGGATGAGGTGGGACTTTGTGCTTCTTTGTTATTGTTTTGGCATGCCCGGCTGGCCGGTGAGTCTGTAAAGCCAGCCAGCCAGTCAGAGTTGGGTGAGCAGGTGAAAGACAGAAGAACATGAAAACACAGATAATCCCCCGGCGATGCTCACCTCGCCCTGGCCTCCATCGCTCCCCTCCCTCCTGCCCACTCACCTGCTGTGTGCCACTGCGCTGCCCCCGAACGCCTCTCCTCTCTCTACCCTTTACCCTTCACCCCACCCCTGCCCCCTCCCCCTTTCTCCTCCATCTCTATCTCTCTCTCCCACTTTCCTCCATCCCTCTATCCATCTTCCCCCCAATGCTAGGTCTTGCCAAGCTGTCAGTGGGGCAAGGTGTGGAGGGAAGATAGCAAACGGCATGTACACACATACAAATGCATGAGTACACATACACAAAAACACGTAGTGCTTATGCAAGCTCGACTACAAGGGCTTGCATTACCTTTGCTGCGCACACACACACACAAACACACACACAGAGAGAGAGTGGTGGTCGTTCGCCTCAGCTTTGCTTCGCTCTGCTTCGCTTGGCTGGATGACTAAAGCTAAGCTCTGGTTATCCAGGCTGCTGAGACCAGACTGCCTTAGTGACACTAACACACACACACACGTTCATGATGCATGCAAACACAAATACAAGAATGTAGATCTTGTGTGCATAAACACATACACACACACACACACAGGACGACAGAGCAGCAGTAGACACATTCACTGGTCCACAGCAGCTGATCTTTTCACTGACAAGCATCAACAACACTACAGCAGACCACATCTCACACATACGGTTATACCACTAGAAACAAAAGCTACAATGATACGTTTATTAATTCAATAGCCGACCGACCAATTTACAGAAAAATATCCTTGACTGTTTTTAGTCATTTATCAAATATGCATACCAAACATTTGCTGGTTGCAACATTAAAAATGGAAGGATAAGCTTTTCTTTTTCTCCATTTCATGTAACGATTAATTGATTATTCTGCTTTTATTTATCTTCCTACCGTTTGTAAAATAACGTTAAGATAGTAGTTGAGGCTAGATAAGAAATTTGAGTATTTATACAGTACACTGTTTGTAGGAAAGCTGACTGTGACCAGCTGATGCATTTCTTTTTTTCTTAACAGACACAAATGTGAAACTCGGCCTGAAATAAAAGTACAGATCGCATCCAGAAAGATGGAGAAATCTCCACGGTTAATATGACACATTATGATCCTGTTAGTTGAGCAAAAGATCGACAAATATCACCAGCACCGGTTCAATCCAATACAGCTCAAAAAAAGCTATGTCGTCATTTGTGCATGCGTGCATTCATTTACATAGCTACCATTGTTTATGGGCTTTTTTTGATGCCAACAGGAGACAGGACAGATGGGAGATAGAGATGGTACCACATTGTGTTGCAAAAATCATGAGTCAGATTTTAACCCAAGACCACACAAGTAATATAAATACACATTTTTAGTCACTGCTCAAGATTTTTTTGACAATAAAAAAAAAAGCAAGATTTAATCTGGAACTATAGATGTCATTTGGGGGATTCTGTGTCAGAGCAATGACAGTTTACAATTTCTATGGTTACAATATCCTTTCAGAACATTAAATATTATTATTGGCAACAGAAGCTTTCACTCTTTTTTGCAATGCCGAGGTCCATTTTTTTAAATAAATATAAAAAATTGAGTGAATATAACAACTGAAAACTGAAAACAGCTTTACAGTAGATTCCTGAGGAGGCTGTGGAATCTGTAGGCTACCGCATCACTCACAATCACATCCTCTCCCCTTCGATGCTTCGCTGAAAATATTTCTTAAACTTGTCAGTCTTCCTGCACATATATCCCACAATAATAAGACATAACAGCCCACAAACTTATCCCCGAGCATGCACGTTAACACACACAACACACACACTGCCAGTGCTTCTTGTGTGGCATGTGCATAGCCTCTCCTGCTATTGACAAAATGAATCCCACCCTGCCTCAGATGAAACAGGCTTAACCTCAGAACCTGCAGGAGAGGCCGAAATCCTCCAATGAAAACCTTGCGGCTAAATCAAACTAACCACCCAGTTTGAATCACTGTCAGAAATCTGCGTGCTTCCCAGATAGTCTCAGAAAGGGAAAGCCTATATGGTGGAGGAAATGGGGGAGGGGGGGTTGGCGACCACATGGTCAGGCCGTCCCGTTGCCCATCTGGGTCCCATAAAGGAAACATGGAGGCCAAGGCCACCACATGCCCCCATGCATGATGCCCACTCACCCATGCACTGCAATGAATGCTATTTTGTGATAATGGGGGAAGTGAAGGCTACCTTTCCCAAAAAATAAAAATAATCATAATCCCACTTTTTAAAATATGTTGGGTTTTTTTTGTAAATTTGGACTTTTCTTGAACTTTGCAAAAATGGAATCTCTCAATTTAACAATAAGTCTGTACAGGGCATATTTTTAAAGCTAAATGTTCCACCTGCTAAGTCTGGTGAGAAAAGGGAAACACAAAAAATAGAAATATTCTAAAATCTCAGATGAAATGCCACAATTCACTCCCTCTTCCTCCCTCAAAGTGTGTGGGATTTCAACATCTGAGGAGAGATCCTGAATTATAAATCCAATTTTGATCATTATTTTGGTGTAAAAAAAAAGAAACATCACAGGCTATAAAGAGCATATAATGTGAGGGCTAAGTGACTTGATTTGGGGGGGTCAAACTGTCACATTTACCACAACAAAGCAGCAGTGGGCAGTTCAGGACAAGTGCAATACATCAAAAACACGGTAACAGTCCAGATAACATGGGTCCATTAACCAAGTGAATTACAACAAATTGGTTCAACAGCACAGCCCATGCTGTCAAAGAAACGGTACACCAGTGTATCGTCTTTCATTTTCTGACAGTGTGGCATCTAATTGAAAACAATTAGCCTGGTGGACAACCCGGCGAAAGCTTATTTCTGACAATAATGTGACCGCTTGAAACAGTCAGTAAACAGTCAAACTCACATATAACCTTTCTTTTGCTTTTCAGGTCATTTCAACGGTGTCGTGATCAATTACAATTAGTGAACCTCAGATACTAAGAGTGAGCAAACACACAAATTGTCAAAGTAGGAGACATTCATTTACCTGTGTTGTCAAACTACACACTGCTTGGCAACCCTTCAGGGGGGGGAAAAATCAATTAAATTAGCTAAATCAAGGCACCAGAGTTGGACATGAAATCTTGGGTCATGGTTTTGGTCTCCCCCACTCCTGCATGAGTCAACTATCCGTTCACATGAGGCACACAATAAACATGTTTTCTTACCTTTCACGGAGCGTGGTTTGGCCTGTTTTCGTCTAGACATCTCTGGTCTCTTGCAGCTTTTTTTTTTTTTTTTTTTAAATGTGTATTCTGTAATTGTTTTTTGTTCCGTTCCGTGTTTTCAGCTAACCATACAGGCGGACAGAGTCGGGTTATCTTTCCTCCTCCTCCTCTTCCTCCACTTCGCTGCTGCTTCTTCGCCTGTTGCAATGCGGCAGCTTCAGTCTCTGAGTGTGGGGGAAACGGCCGTTTAGTCCACCGTCAACAAACCAAACACACCGGAGCTGGGAGGCGCGACTCTCTGTTCCTCCGGTTGCTAGGACTCGCGCAACCTGTAGAATAAACGGCAACAACTTCCCGTGTATAGTCCCTTCTCCTTCCCTACAGCGTGCCGAGACGCCGACAGCCTCACTTTTCTTTTTTGTTGTTGTTGTTGTTCTTCTTGTTGTTGCTTTTTCTTTCCTCTCCTCTCTCCGGCCGCTTCTTCCAGCACTAGCGGACCGAAGCGCGAGCTGCCAGCCACGCGCGCAGCAAACACCTGAGCAGGTCCCGCGCGCCGTTGAAGAAAAAGTGACAGCGTCAACCGTCCGAGCGCGAGGTGGTAGACTACGTGACGGTCCAGGTGATGAGAGGCGACGGAAAATATTGTTTGGGGGGGAATTTCCCTTATAAAATAAAAAAAAATTGAAACGTGGCTTCTTTCCTTGCGCTCCTCGCGTCTTCGCTGCGTTTTTTTTTTTTTTTTTTTTTTTAGTTTATCGAAACTATTTCAGTCTGTTTTGATTTTTCTTTGCCCTCCAGGAAAGCGGCACCGACCCGAACCGACCAGTGTTTCCGTCCAGTTATTCTACACTAAGCGGTGGTGGTGGTGGTGGTGGTCTGGTGGCATGGACATTGCGCTCTTCCCCTGCATCTCCACCCCGAGGGGAATACTGCTCTTACTACCCACGCTTTCTTTTTGTTAATATTTCCCAATGCCCTACCGGCAGTATTAATAGCAGCCTAATATTTCTACCAGTCTAACCCTTCGCTAGCCTCTGTCTCCCTGCTTTTTCTTTGTCCTGACTCTGGCTACCAGTCTCCCTCCTCCTCCTCTGCCTGCCTCTGCTGGCGGGGCTGCGGCGCAGACACACATAATAAAGCCAAAGCAGGCAGTGCTTGGCTGGAAATGTAGCCGCGTCCCAGCAGGGGGATGTGAGAGAAGGGTCCCGGCGGGGGAGCGCTCTGATCCCGCAGGGAGCAGCTCGGCACAGCCCGGGTTGGCTGAGGCAGAGAGGCAGGAGAGAGGCAGGCTTGGGCTGACGGAGAGAGAGAGAGGGGCAGGGGGGAGAGTTAGGCAACAGCGCCTAGCTGTGGCCGACTGGCACAACTACAGCAGGGATTTTGAGAATACAGAGGGACGAGGCAGAGAGAAAATGTGGAGTTGGATTAAAATTGGATATGGAAGAGGGTCTAAAATTAAAAGTAAAGCAAGTTAACTGTCTCACTGCACTAAATGACCACTGATAGGACTGCTGTCACAGTCACTCACACTGCTCAGGATGCTATCAGCCACAGCTAGTGTCACAACACATGTCATTCTGAAGCAAATGAGTAGCAAATGACCAGGCAGCGTTTCATATCTCTGCATTAAACCTTTCTGTTGTGTCTCTGCATTTAATAACATGCACCCCCTTTTTTAGGCCAATTACAGACTGCAGCAGTTTTAATCAAAGTGCATTTTTAAATTATGCAAAAGAAAATCTGAAAGCCCAAACTAACATAATTGGGTGTGGACAAAAGTCCATAAATTCTATGGGTGAACAGAGGAAACAATTCATGAACGGCAGTAAAGAATTGCCAGAGTTACAGTACAGCTGAACGTGATCTTTTGAGTAATCTTTTTGAACACCATTAGCTGATGCTAGAATTTTCTTTTCCCAGCTTACATTTAAAAGCTGTTGGATGAAAGCATACCTTGAGTCATTCCCATTCCTTTACTTATCACAATCTGGGGTTGATAAAAGTTACAGTTGACTATACTGACCAAAGTGTCTGTTGGGTTGAGCACCAATCACCATAGAAATTTCAACAGAAATGCATTTGGGGTTATTATTTAATTTATCATTAACAAAGTAATGTTTCATGTATAATTGGCCAGTAATCCTTTTGTCTACACCAATGTAGCAAAGTAAGGATTCAATGTTTTGGTTCTAATGTGTATTTCTGTGACTAAAATGAAAGATTTGTTCAAGTTTGCGCTATCATTTAAAATAGTATATGAAGTTCCTCTGTATTGAGGAAACTCTCCATTTTTTTATTGTTGGTATGCATCTTCTGTACAGAAGAATTTAGGAATTTTGGATATGCGCATCCACTCTTTGTCAGATTTTTGGCAACATACTGTTACACAGCGTGACCCTGAGTGGAAGCTTATAGGCCAGTCCCTCTCATTGCACACCTGAGCTGAGTTTGAATTTCTGCAGAACAATATATTTATATTAATATTATTTTAGCCCTGGAATTGAGAAAAATATTTAAGGTAGGATTAGTCATCCTCAGCTTGTAGGAAACAAAGGCATGGATTCACCCTGTTACGGTCTATTCCCTCCTTAAAATTTCTTCACAGGATTTGTGCACAGTTTTGGGATGTCTGGCATTTTTCATCTTGAAACGGTCCCTTTTTCTTCAGGGTTTATCATTTCACCCATTTGTAGTGAATTACTTTCTTTAGGACAGTCTCTGACAGGATTAGTTTAAGCCTATTCATTTAGGCAGAGCAGAACCTATGCGTGCGTAATGAACATTTTCCACGCATTAGATTGAGACCACATGAAATGTCTGTTTCTATTCAGTCATGATTATATGAGAACATAGACTTTTGTGTTGCGGTGATGCACTGTCAGCGGTTTAAACTTTTATTCTTTGCTGAGACATCTCTTAAATTAAAAAAATAAAGAGGTGCTTTGGGTATATCGCTGCAAGAACCCTTTTCTTAAAAAAAATTTCTCAGAAGTGTTTAGAGGGCACTTCCTGTCACAGTGAAAATCAACCATTTGAGTTTCTGTATACTGTAACAGAATTCAATTAGCCACACAAGCATGTGCGTGTGCGTGTACAGGCATGTGTGTGTGTCCATAAGTGTGGATGTGTGTGTGTCTTCTTCAAAGCTCCTTTATTTCCAGTAAAGAAAGAAGAAGGACACGTCTGTGGACAATATAAAGCAGACAAAGAGGGAAAAAATGAAAATCACTGGGTGCTTTGTTCTTCACTCTCTGCTCCAACTGAGCGCTCTCTGACCGCAGCTGAGCTTTTCCGTGTTCGCTCTCCCCCTCGCCCCCTCTCGCTCTCTCTCTGTCTCTCTGACTTTCCCTCTCCTCTCTCTCCCTCTCTCTCCCTCTCTCTCCCTCTCTCTCCCTCTCTCTCCCTCTCTCTCTGGTTGTCATGGATAACTGGGTAACGTGGAGCTCCCTGTGCTGACCAGCAGGACCACTGCCCTCTGCAGATTGAGCCTCCCTGCCCCCCACCCCACCCCGTCCTCCCATGGAGAGACAGAGCAGCCTTTAAGATTGACTCCCCACTGGGAAGGTGGGGGGCTCTTGTCTCTGTCCCCCGCCCTCCCCTTGTCCCCCCTTTCCCCCCTCTGTCTCCCTCTGCCTCACTCTCCAACCCTCACCTCTCCCTGCCTATGAAATGAGAGCACGCCAGGAGACCTGTGTGTGAATTTGTGTGTGTGTGTGTATGTGTTTTTGTGTGTGTGCGTGCGTGCATAGCTCCCCCAGTGTGACTGCCGCTGGCATGGAGGGGCAAAAGCCCTCACTCGGTGGTTGGTCCCCTTCCACCCCTCTGCCCCCTCCTCGTTTCTGCCGGTAAATACAAAGAGTGGGAAAAAAGCCCACATTACAAGCTCCTTAAGGGTCAAGGACAGGCCCCAGTCTGAATAGCTTCTAAGAGTGGTATTGTTGAATCACATAGCTTGCGATTACACCCTCTGTCATCTCCATGCGGATTTGGCTTTTTTACACACACAACAACGGAACATCAAGTAGCAGCCACTGAATAAGTCGGCCAACAGACATGCAGTGGGAATTGATACAGACAGGACATCAATGGAATAAACCAGGGACAGATGTAGAATTACAGCCCCAAAAAATGGGGATTTGGCTTTAAGATTTCATACCTTAACAGCAGTGGGTTATACAGTGATGTGGAATGTATGAGCAATGAGATTATGAGACAGAAAATAAGGTGCCAGGAGTGTGTGCATTTTCATACAGTACAGTACAGTACAGTACGGTACAGGCTACAGTCTGCAAATGTGGCTGTGTTGGGACTGTGACTACAAACTTTGATGCATATATGCATGTATACTATCATGTCTGATGAAGTTATCAAGCTTGGAAACTACTAAGATAATATTCATTTTAGAGTTCTATTTACTGGCAATTATTACTTAAAGTAAAATGAATGAAAAATGAAAATGATCCTCCAACATACTGTGTACATGCTGAGTGTTTTGTTTCTGTGAATGATTTTTAACTTGTTATAATTGGAGCTAATTGTAACCACCATGAACCTAAGCTCACCACACATCTGCTGCTCTTTTTGAAAAGGAAACTGTAAACTTTTTACAGCTCACTTCAACAGGAGGTGAGAGTTTGTCCAAACTCACAGGTTTGCCATGTCTGAATTAATTGTTACAATACAGGTTCACCTCAAAGAACTATTTTGTCTCCTTTCATGTGGTATACTTCAGACCTGAGGCATAACTAAACTGAGTCTGTGTCTAATTACTAGAAGTGTTTACTGTAAGTGTCACTACTAAAGCATCTACAATAAAGTGGGTTGGCAAGGAAAACATTTCAAAAAAAGGTCCAGTGATATTTATGTCAGCTAAATTACTTTTTCTGCATCTGCTATGATATGTTTTCAGTTTTTAAAAAAAATATGTAATTTGTCATCTGTGGGCTAACTTCACCAAAAAAAAAGACACACAAACAAGATTCATAATATTATAAAAGCTTGAAGACCAGCATCCTCCTGAACTGATAGAACACCAAAGAAAAAGTTAAGAGTATTGTGGAAAACTGTAAACATCCTCAGCATGTTGCAACCAATCATTCGACTTTTTTACCCACTATCAAAGCCACTATGTGTAAAATGTACTCCTTTTTTTTTTTTTTTTGCAGTGACAGAAATGTATGACTATGCAAACCAACATGGGTTCTTGTTCTGGTCGCTACACAAGTAACTGTTAGTGGTTGTGAGTCTGAAGGATGGGGTCAGAGGTAAAAGGGTCACTATGCTTGAACTGAGGTGCTTTCTGGATTGCCGAGCAGCATCACAAATCTGCTCCCTCGCACGTTTTTTTAAACCTAACAGAACAAAAAAGAATTTGAACAATTCATCGCATGACAGCAGCTTTCGGCTTGCCTTTACCTTTGGATGCGGTTGTATGAACATTGTCCAATACGGTTTGTTTCAAGCAAACCCAGACCTTTATATCATGTTCATGTCACGTAGGATAGATGGTAGAAATGGAAAAGATCCACGTGTTTACAACTTGCGAGAATGTCACAGGACATCTCCAGACAGTTGAATGATTACAAAGTTGGTCAAGTGAGGGTTAAAAGTACTATGCATTGAAAATACAACACCATATCCAGAACATATGAGCTTAATCTCCTCGAATGATGGAGTTTGGCTGATGTGAAGCATTCTTACTCGCTTGACTTTGAGGCATTTCAGTATTTTGAAGCTCCAAGTTGGATATAGCTTTGAGAAAAATCTGACTTTCCTGCATATAGCATTGTGCTATACTGCTACTGATACTGATATGAACACTGGTTGCTAAACACAGGATCACAGAGGTAGCACAGCATCTCTCTGCAGCCCTCCACAGGCCCAACAGTGAAGTTAGCAGAAAATCAGTGCAGCTGGAAGAGGGCATTTCAAAGTTGGAGGCAACAGGGAAAAACCTTTAAATAAAGTGTTACATTTTTTTTAAAAGGCCTGTAGAGTAGGTGTCCATACTATATATATATAAGGTGAAATGTGCACAGATATGCCCATGGCAGTAAGACATCAGGCATCTAGATTTTGAAATACAGAGTGCAATGCACACTAATTAGCCATATGTAATGACAGGACAGTGAAGTGTGATCAAAGACAGCACAGTGCACCATCTGAGCATCCTTAGTAAACATTAGACACATTACTAGCTGAGTCTGCAGAGTGCAGAGTCAGGGTCATACTGCTGAGAGCTGACTGCAGGGTCTCCACATCAGTTTGAACCTGCAGAATAACTGCATGTGTTTAACAAATTCTCGATCCTTTTCTCTCTCTTTCTCTGTCTCTCTCTCTCTCTCTCTCATCACTCTCCTTGTCTCCCAGGTATCAAAGTCTGATATTCCTGAGGTAAGGAGGTAGTGCAGTCTATTCTCCATGCTTTCACAAAGCGCTCCTAAACATCGGTCCATTGTGCTGCTTGCTTGCCTGCCACTAGCGGATAGAGTTCATGTTATATTTACGTAGCCTAAAGCACACTCTCTCCCTATCTTCCTTTATCATTCTCTCTCCCTGCCTCCCCATCTCTTTCTCTCCCTGTCTTCTGCTGTGTTGAACTCTCGCCAGCTCCACTAGGTCTCTGCAGACAGCAATGTTCCATCTCGCTGCTTTTGCCCTAGATATCGGCTATTTTTATATGGAATAATTAGACACATAACTGATTTAAATACTGCAAAGCTGTATTCTTTTGTCTCCACTTAATGTGGGCTGGGTGCACAATGCCAAAGGTCTAAAGTGAACGTGCGTGTATTTGTGTGTTCTTAACTAATTGCGTATTGTTATATGCAGGTAGAGTTCAATAGCAGTGAGGGCGCACTGTGCATTAACAAGGTATGTTGATCTCCTGCATTATTTCAAAGGTATGTGAATTTTAACATAACGGAGGATTTGTGGATGCATATGGTGCATGCACAAGTCCACAATGTGTGTGTGTGTGTGTGTGTGTGTGTGTGTGCGCAGAGAGTGCAGTAGCATGTGGTGTGTGTGCATGTAGGCTGCATTCATTATCTACTCAAAAGGTGAGAACAAGGGAGAACATTTAGCCTGCAGTTACTTATTAATAAATATTCAGTATGGAGACACAGGAAAAAGATCAAAATTAATTTTAATATTTGTTTTGAGCATTACTTAAGCCTGTTACTCTACACCCAGTCTCACTTGCCAACCGCAAGGTCTTTGCGGAGATATTAATGTGCGTGTGTGTGTGTGTGAGTGTGAGTGTGAGTGTGTGTGTGTGTGTGTGTGTGTGTGTGTGTGTGTGTGTGTGTGTGTGTGTGTGTGTGTGTGTGTGTGTGTGTGTGTGTGTGTGTGTGTGTGTGTGTGTGTGTGTGTGTGTGAGAGAGAGAGAGAGAGGGAGAGAGAGAGGGAGAGAGAGGAGGCCGACTGGATCGCAGCTGTCTAGGGTCTCAAAAAAAGAAAAAAACATGATGGTAATAATGATGATGATGATGATGATGATGATGATGATGATGATGATGATGATGATGATGATGATGATGATGATGATGATGATGATGATGATGCTTGCTGTGATTATGATTTTGCTGATGAAGACATTGATTTGACTCTAAGGATTATCAATATTTTCAATCTTTGTCATTGGCATCACATGATATATTAACTATGCTTCTCACTTTCAACGACGATGATGATGATGATGAAGAATGTTCTGTCAGAATAAGAATAATGGCAACTAATGGCAATGGCAATTAAGGATTATGCAAATAATTCAATTGTGATATTTACGCTGAAATGGTAGGTGGCTCTTCCAGTAACATGTTTCAAGTAAATGAATGAAAGTGAGAGCAGTTTCTATTTGTTTATAAATGTAAGTCCTTCACTTTACACGTCCAATTAGAGTCTGCTGTATGTGTTCACACACTTTTCATTTAGTGGGTCATTCTGAGTATTCTCTGATTCATGTTCAATAGAAGTAGATTAAAATGAAGTCTGTAAGCCTGAGGTAGATTCACCTCCCGGTTTTTGTAATTTTGTTACCAGTAGGAGGAAGGGACGGGGTTTTAACTGGGAGCCACTGCTGCTATTCGTTTTCTCTGTCAGATTCTTAGCAATGAGGTCCCTCTTGAACAGAGAGTTAGAACAGTTATTTCACATGGGAGATTTCTGTATTTGTGTTTTTGCCCTTCACTGATTTGAAATGGGCAGGCCTCTGTTTGAAAAAAAAATAATTAAATGTCATGTACTTCTGAGCACCAGAGTTGAACAACATTTTTTAAACTGTGGTTGCTGTTCATTGAGTTGTTAATATTTAATGCTGTGGAAAAAATACACAATATTTGACACCATGTTTTCAGGAGCTTTAACTACTATCTCCTGACATATAATTATCAGTGGGGATGGAGGGGGCACAGCTGCTCACTTTTATAAACTTCTTTCAGCAATGACATTACAGCTACTAATCCTAATTTCTGTTACTTTCAATTAATCTGGGGGTCAACATGTTTGTGTGTCTTACTTGTATGATAACAGTTTGCTCTCTATGCATTTAGTGGATTAGTCTGGTGTGTGCTAGCTCGGTGCAGATAGCAACCAACTGAATACACTCTCCTTTTTCTCTCCCCTAGCACGCAAGAGAACCTATAGTGGCTTTGAAACTTGCAAAAAAAAACACGAAAGCCCCTCTATAGAGTCAGTGTTTGGTTTGTTTTGTCCATTCTGGGCTACTGTAGAAACATAGCAGCACAATATGGGCTTGGTGGAAGATGACTTGCTCCCTGTATAAATATTAAGAGCATTGTTATGTAACAAAAACACAACAATTCTTATTTTCATGGGATTATACACTGATTAAAAGATACTTACGAATATTAGATTCCATTTCTGGCAAGTCTTCTTCTGCTAGATGCCACTAAATTCTAAACACTGCACCTTTAAGTAAACACATGCAAAAAGACGAAACACAAGTGAAAAAAACATCCTCATCGATTTGACAACATAAATTTCTCATTTCGAAAAAAAACAAGAAAACCAAACACACAAACATGCTGCAAATACAGAAAATATGTCCAAATACACAACATCCACAACTTCTGAAACCATCACCACACACACTTTACCTCTATTCATATCTATTCATGACAAAACTGCACCAAGCCTGCGAAATGTATTGATTCAGGCAAAATAATTACAGAACCGTTTCTGTGTGTTTGTGTGTGTTTTCCATTTTAAAAAGGCCAGAAATTGTGTTTATGCAACTCGTGCACACATGGACTGACACATTTATATTCCTGAGTGTGTGTTTCCATCTCTGAGGGTGCTGCCTGCCTCGGTCATAAGAGGTTGTTAAAAAGAAACAGTGGCAATGTGACAACACTACAATGAAAACCAAATCGACTTTCTTTCGTTCTCTTTCTTTCTTCGTATTCTCCGCTCTCATTGAGTGCTCGGCTCCTAACAATACAGCGTTTCCCCCAACGATCTCTCTCTGCAGGGAACCCACCCCCTTCTTCCTAATTTCTCCTCCACCTAAACAGAAAAGAGCTCCGTTAAAGACGGCCATTAGTGCCAGGCCATTTTTTTGTTTTCTTACTCTCGGAAGAAAGAGGAAGCGTTATCTGTGGCGGACAAACTTAACCCAATTAAGATCTGGTGGGGCGTAGGGGCTTGGCTCGGGACACAGCTGGGGCTGCCAACTTGCCAACCAGGCACCAAGCCAGCCAGTCAGCCAGACAACCAGCCAGGCAGGCAGGCAACAAGCCAGCCGCCCACTCAGTCAGTCAAATAGTCAGCCATCTAGGAAACCAACCAGCTGCCTACTTAGTGCACCCACCGACCTGGCAGTCAGACAGCTAACCAGCCAGCAAACCAGTTAGCCAGGTGTTCTGTCAGGTAGCCAACCTATCAGGCGGCCAGCCTCCTCATCCTATAAAGTGATTTGGACTCTGTTTAAGAACTGCTCTTGTAGTGTGGCTGTTGTTGGCATTGTGAGGCTGATTTCAACTATTATGCCCAGCTCGTATACAGTGTGTATACACTGAATGTGTGCATATGTCAGCGTTAACCCTTTGCAGGTACAGGACGCATTTATAAGGAAGTATGAGTTTGCAAAAAACTCAAAAATATAATATTACTGGATATTATGATGTCATAAAAATTATCACTTTGTTTTGTTTGCTTATGAGAAGTTCGGCTCCATCAATAAAACATTAACTTTCTGGCTCCTGACAAAAACGTAAAGTCATCAATTAAAAAAACATAGAGCAACAGGATTAGGTTGAGTTTTTTTGGCCTTTATTTATACTGTAACTTAGAGAGGCCAACTGGAAACAGAGAGAAAGGAGTATGACATGCAGCATAGGTCCCTGGCCGGATTCGAACCAGGGACGCTACGATCACGTGGCATGCGCTCTAACCACTCGATCACCAGGACACTCCAGGATTAGGTTTTTTACAGGCTTAATACTCACATTCCAAATGTACAATGAAAGTCAGTGGTCACTGTAATCATCCGTTGTACATGCCAGTACTTGGATGTATCCTTCCACCATGGCTCAGCAAGGAAACACTGTCAGACACACAATATTAGCTTATGAATGTTACTTTCAGTTGAACGTTGGAATGCATTTTAGCAAAAAACAAGGACAGTGGGTGAGTTTTCATTTTTCAGACTGAAAACAGCAGCGCATTGAAAAATCTCATAGGGTATATGGGGGCATGATAGGGGTATGTTGTTTGAAGTAGACGTGAGCTGATGAAATAACAACCCCAAAAGGCTAGTTTGAGTAAAACGTCCATCAGTTTGAAGGTTTTATCAGATGTTGAAACACTGCACTGTGGTTTATCCCAAATCTGATGTCAAGATAGACTGCAGTGAATTGTGGAAAAAGTTCAACCATGGGCTAACACAATGGCCTCACTAAAATGAATGAAGGGCTACATTTTTAAGAACATATTGTTATCTGTCTTAGCTGGTGTTCAGACAGAAAACAGCCCTGTGTTGAAACAACTCTAGGGGATGCAAGAACACTTGTTAGAGGGACTGAATTTAGTGATTATGACATTGTTTTTCTACAGAGAAGTTGATGGTTTTTGAATGGGAATCAGTTGGAGCCAGTGAGGTTTTTTTGGAGCCAGCACCTAGTAGCTGTCAATGGCGTTGCACTTTAAGGTACTTTTGCATCAGCCTCAAAACTGTGGTAGTTTATGCCAGGTTTAAAGGCCAAAGATGAGATGCCAAAATTACGCACAGCAATTATTCAGACCATGATTGTTGCATGACTACGAGGAACGATTAACCAACCAAAAATGCTTTCAACATACATATGACATGTTAGTATTTTATTAAGATAGACCCCACTGTCCTTTCATTGACACTGGATTGAGTGTTCCTCAATGTCAAATATTCCTGGTTTTATAGAACATACTTCATAAAGGTATCATGAATGTGCTCTTCATTTATCTTTGTGGGCCTGTGGTAGCCCTAAAAGTTAACATGCCTCTTTAAATCTAACAATTTGGGGCAGATAAGTGAATTTTATGTGCTATTTGTTAAACAAATGAAAATAATCTTGTAACTTCTGTGTATCTCCCTGTCAACGGTGTCATTTCTCAAATAGAGCGTTTGCAATTAGCCGAAAGGACAAAAGACCCCTTGT